>NW_026596240.1:5821825-5860780 GCF_907164565.1 Psammomys obesus | reverse complement strand
TTTCTTTCTTTCTTTCTTTCTTTCTTTCTTTCTTTCTTTCTTTCTTTTTGTTGATTTACATTTCCATTTTCATACACACACACACACACACACACATGTAGTATGCATGAGTTGATGTATGCAGGTTCTTCTGTATGTTTGCTGTGGAAATTGATGGGAATCATCCTCAATCACTCTTCCACCATATTCCCTAAGACAGGATTTCTTGATCAAACTTGGATCTCTTGATCTTCATAATCCTTCATGCCCACTAGATCAGAGTCTTCCAACTGAGTCATCTCCCCAGAAGAAATCTGTTTAAAGCTCTGTTAATTCTGAGAGAACTGAGGAATTGACTCTTATTTTCAAAGGTTGGCAAAGGAGAAAATATTTGGCTGGCTTTTCCTGAATTGTTTGTCAACCCTTGAAAATTATATGTCTCTCTAAAATTTTATGTGAGAAAATTAATCTAAAAAATTATAATGGTACAATTGAAAGATAGAATAATTCAAGAATCTTTCTTTATACCACAAACCTGTTTGGTCTTATTCATACTGTTCTACTGAAGGCAATCTAAAACCATAGCATTCTTTATTCTTATTTGTTTTAAATAAACACTTTCCTGGAGGGGACAGGAGTTCCACAGGGAGAGCAACAGAACCAAAAAAATCTTGCCACTGGGGTCTTTCTGATACTGATATTCCAACCAAAGACCATACATGGAGATAACCTAGAACCCCTGCACAGATGTAGCCCATGGCAGTTCAGTGTCCAAATGAGCTCCCTAGTAAGGGGAACAGGTGCTGTCTCTGACATAAACTCAGTGGCTGGCTCTTTGGTCACCTCACCCTGAGGGTGGAGCAGCCTTACCAGGCCACAAAGGAAAACAATGCAGCCAATCCTGAGGAGACCTGATAAGCCATGGTCAGAGGGAAGGGGAGGAGGACCTCTCCTATCAGTGGACTTGGGAAGGGGTATGGGAGGAGAAGAGGGAGGGAGGGTGAGATTAGGGTGGAATGAGGGAGGGGATTACAGCTGGGATACAAAGTGAATAAACTATAATTAATAAAAAAAATACATTTTTTTAAAAAAATAAATAAACTTTGGCTGAAAAATTAGAATGGACATTTTAGATGGCTTAAATTACTGAATCAAATATCATTTTGGAGCTAGGACAGCTGGGTGTTTGCATTGACTTTATTAGTAGTTTCCTGAGTTTGTATATTTCACAAAAAAAACAGAGTTTGGAACATTTAAAAGTTTCCGTTTAACAAGTATCACACATAGTACCAGAGACAGGATAATCCAACATAGTGGTACTGAAAGACCAGTCGTCTTGAACCCCCACCCCTAGAAGGCCGCTTCAAGTCTTTACCTTAGGATCTGAGGGTCTGGCAGTTGGAAGCTAGCTTAGGCTTTTCAATTTTGCTCTCTTTCTAAGCCCCTTTTCACTTTAAAGTTTCACTTTAATCCTAGTAACTTAACATCTGGGTAAGAAAAATGGCTTAAAAAGAAATGATGTATGGACAGTCTAAAATTATGAAAATTGTTGCCTAAAGGAATGAAATAACCTAGAACCAATTTCTGACTATACAATGATTAGAAGAAGGATATGGGTCTGACTAGAGATATCCATTTGGTGGACGCTTTATCATGCACTCACTTAGTAAAGGTGAACCTACAATCTGTGAGGGGAGTTTGGATTGTCACCACTTGCTGGGTGCCATCAGTTTCTAGTGTGTAGAAACTAAGAATGCTGTCAATATGCTGTAACTGATGGAGGTGGGTTGTCCCATTATGTATGGTTTTATAGCTCACCTGAGAAGAGTATATAGTGAAAATATTTGGTAGCTAGAAAGATATTAGCAGGTTTGAAATCCATTAAGCTGGAGCTCTCTTCCACTACTAGGAGGGTAAGTGCTTTCTTAGCATTTAAATGACAATGTAAAATGTGGATGTAGTTGGGCTTTGTTGAGATTTCTTAAGTCAAAGCTATATATTGGTTAAGAAAAACAAAGCAAACCAAACCAACTAAACAAACGAAAAACAAAAGCAACCAAGCAAGCAAACAAGAAAGAAACCAAGAAACCAATAAATTAATTTCTTTCGCAAGCTTTGGGTGGGGAGACCTGAAATGCCAAGCTAAAACTGGAAAACATTTCTAAGCTGAAAACATTTCTAAACTCTTGTCTTCTCCTAAGAATTAAACCATCTGGCCTGTCAGTCATCTAGCCAGGAGCACATAGCAGGAGTAAAACCATCAGCCACTTGTCTGAATCCTGTAAACATACCTCCTTCTCAGGAGGGAATGGAGTTATTTTACTTTTCTTTCCCAGAAACTTCTCTTAGTAATGATGTTTGCAGCCACTTTCAGAGATCACAGTGGTGCAGGCTTGCCCACATTTCTTACTCAGAAGACTATAAGTTTTCCATCTTTATTTCTTTGAATATTTTTCTGTTGGATTTGGCATGCTTTAGCAAACTTTAGCAAACAGTGCTTTCTTGCTCAGCTTCTCTGAAGCCCTAGGTCTCCATTTGCCACTTTGTGAAAAGCCACTTCTGAACTTGTCATCACTTGCACTTTTTCCTTTTCTCTTTCTCCAATTCAAGCAAGGTTTGATACCATGGCATGGAGAGTTACTAAGGTTTACAATATGGTTGCTCTATTTTTTTTATCTCAAACTTTAATAAAATTGTCTTCAATATTGCTTATCATCCCATTTTTTTTTATTAAAAAGACTAAGAAGGTGCAAAGGAAACCACAGTTTCCCAAGTAACATATGGCATTGAACATAAATTTCCCCAACTGTCCCTGGTAACAATGAAAGCTTGGTTTAAAAAAGGACTACTTACAATGAGATGGAGATGTTTTTGTTTTGGCAGAAATGAAAAAGTTCTAGAGATAGATGTGTCTCTCAATATTACTATATTTAAACAATACCCCCCTCCCATTGTAATTTCCCTAAGAATCTTGTGCTGGAAGAAGGAAAAGCCACAGCCTGAGGAGATCTTATATTCTGGAAGTTGTTCCCATAGTTCTAACAACACATAAGAACACTCTACAGGATGAGACTGAACTCCAGACAAAGGTGGGTCAGTGCGGTGTAGACCACAACTCTATAGGGACTGCTTAGATGTGCATTTATGTATAGTTTTACTTTAGAATCCTGTGGACAGATTTTTGTGGGGTGTTACTGGATTTCTTTGTCTCTCTTCCCAGTGTGACTGTATTTATTTTGTTTGTTCCACTAATAATACTGATTTTCAAAATTGATGTATCAATAGTGGGTGGTTAAACAGGACTTGGGGCACAGACTGTGACCCCAGCTTTTTTAACAGAGACAGTATAATAAGGGAAAGGGAGTGAATAGAAAGAAAGTGTGAGCCAGACAATGACAATATCTTCTTTATTTCTTCATTTTTTGTGTCCAAGGGCAAATGTAGGTGGATGATTCAACAAGTTTTATCTGACACCAGATAGGCAATAGGAAGCTTGGTGAAGGATGGCGTTGCAGGTGTGTTTCTGGTGGGAACATGCATGACAACAGAACACATTATCAAATTATGGGGAGTCTTGGTGGAGTATGCCTTTTGTTACTGAGGTAATCAGGATCTCCTCTGTGGTTCTTAGTCTCATCAATGAGTGAATTAAATAACAAGTTCAATTGGGAGCTTGAAGACAATTATATTAGCATTTAAATAAAAAAAAAAACACACACGGGACAGGCATGCTATAAATTTGTATAGCTGCCCAAAGAAGGAGAATGGGAAGAAAATAAAAGCATTTGATGTGCTGGCATTGAGGTCAGCCTTATGGCAGATGAGCATCCATAACACAAGGAGTGGGGCATTAAACAAAAGAATAAATTCCAAAGCATCAGGGAAAGAATGCTTAGAAAAAAAGATGGGAGAAAGAAAAGTTAACCAAAAAGAGTTGCAAAGCATCAAGACTGTGCTTTAACAGAAGAGACTGTGTTGTGGACAGGAATCCTAAAAAGAAAAAGTATGTTATCTGGAGATGAGCCTGCCTTTCTAGAGGCGGTCCACAGATGCCTTCCTGAGAAGCAGTTCTTTGGCCAGGTAAATAACCTGTCTGGCTGGATTAACAATGCTACCTATAAATAGATTCCATCCTTTATTTAAACACCTTGAGAGCACTTGAGAGTATTATGTTCTTTGTGTCATTAGTAGTCAGATAGATTCTAAGGACCTGAATTTACCTCATGATATTGGCTATCCCTGGGAGAGAGACCTCATTCAGCCTGATCTGCTACGAAAGAACTGATAGTTATGTAAGTTTTTATGTGAATTTCCATACAATGTAATCCAATGATTATGCCTGAGTGTAATGCCAGAAGCATGCATAGAGAACTTGGATCTTAGAGTGAACATGCTGCCCTTCTACTGAGTCACATACTTTTGCTTAGCTATGGTTGTTGGGTGATAAAGATCCATTGTTTTTCCTTTGTGGACAAAGGCATTTCATAACAATGAGTTTCATTTTTGTTCCAATATAGGCTAAAATATCACTACACTGACTGAAGAGTTGCAAGTTTCTAGAAGATACTGAAGTCAATTTAGTGATTCTTAATATTGATGTTTAAAATTAATCTGAAGTTTAGTTTTAAATAATGCAACAAAATTGGGAATTTGCCCTGCACTAGGGCAAGGTTGATTTCTTTGTGAAAGTTGAGGAAGATCTGCGTATTCCTGGCTCTCCTTTTTATTTCCTTTGGCATCTAGGGTTTTGCTCCCTGCCATGTGCCAGGCTTGGATAGAACTTTTACTGCCCTAAATTGTATTTACTTCTCAGAATTCCTGAGCCTTGATACTGGCTTCTCTGTGGGAGCTTGATAAATATTCATTGATGGGGATGGTAATGAATACTAGATTTTTTTTTTTTTTTTTTTTTTTGGCTCTCTGCTTTCTGACTTTAATCCAGCCATTTCCTTCTCTCTTCCCTGGGGTAACTGGCAATCTGTTTAAAGTATGTTTGCACTTTGGAATCCGGAGGAGAAGCTAGCATAATTATTAGCTTCCAGTAACTCTCAGACTGTCAGTTAATTCTCAGGTCTTGCTATTTTCTCTACTCTATCCACAGACCTAAGTTTCTGTATAAATGAATTACATACCACCCTGGAAGATTTACTTCAGTGATGAAAGGTTGAAAGGGCTCCTTGGTCTCTCTCCAAGAACACTGCTATACAGATGTCCGAATTCATGCACCTGGTTGTTACCATGGGAAAAAAAAAATGTTTGGTTAGCTACCAAATCTGTCAATAGGTATGTGGAATACTCCAGAACAGTCAGTTGGAATTCAGTTCACTTACTTGCAAAATGATGGCCTTAGAAAAGAAGATGTCTATTTTCTGTCCTCTTACACTAATAAAACCCAAAAAGTAAACAAATATTCATATATACAAAATATGTACTGATGCTATAATACCATTGATTTCATCATTTGAATGAGAGTATACATGAGTAGGATATTATATAATCAATATATAAAAAAAACATAAAGAAAAGATTTATTTCTTAATGGACATGGATAATCATAAAATTACAAAAAATGGAGATCAGCTATCACAATGGGAACTATGGATAAGCAATAGGAACTATGCTGTAAACATCTTACATGCCTGTTGCCCAGAATGCCAACACTCAGGAATCTGCAATGTGCAGAGTTTTAAAGCGCTGTATTAGTTATTGTTCTCATTGCTGTGACTCAGTGTTTGCCAGAAGCATCTTAAGAAAGGAAATATTTATTTGGATCACTGTTGAGGTCTTGTTCATCATGGCTGTAGAGGAGGCATGATAAGAACGTAAACTGCCTGTTTACATTGTATCTACAAAGAGAGATGAATGTCAGTACTTAGCCTGCTTTTTCCTTCTGTCCAGTCTAATGTATTATCCCTTCACTTGTGCCATCCACATTCAGATTGGGTATTTTCTCCTCAGATAAACCCTTCCTGCAACCTATCCAGTGATGTGTTTCCATGATGATTCTAAATGTGATCAAGTTAAAAATGAAGACTAATTATCAAAATAAGGACCAGGTAGCCCTAGAAAGTGTGTTCCAGGTAATGCATAGCTTTCTGTTTTACAAATCAGTCACCAAGCATTTAGTACAGTCATCATGGGTCTTCAAGGGTTTTTAACCATGAATAGTTCCTGAATCCTTCCTCTATTGATTTCTCCATGGCTTAGGGTCAAGGTTTGTAATTCAATGAATTGAATTGAAGAAATATCTGTTCTTTCTCCTCAGACCTGATATCGAATGATGCCTGAGTTTGTACAAGAAAATTTTACCAAATCAAATTTCATGGATTCTGTGAAGACTATTTTTATGAACTTCAACACCATTAACCTAGGAAGGGTACAAATCTGTTCAACACAGAGTGTCATATTGTGAGATACCTACTTTTCATCTGATCAGAGATGTCAACATCAAAATTTTGGCCATTATTTTTGTAAATAATTTTTTAGTGAAGAATTTTCTCAAACACTGTATGTTAAATCAGTGTAACATTATTTTTCACTAAGTTTAACTTTTCTATTCTATAAATCACTTTAGATGCATCCTCTTTCCTATTCTTTTTGCTTAGTATAAGATATGCATTTCCCCATTCTTATTCCTTCCAGTTTTATTTTGTTGCTTCCCCCAAAATTCAACTGTTAAGCAAGCTCGGACTCTAAATTACAATCCCTTTTCAGTTATTTGATAATAGCCAGGGCTATGCAAAAACCTGCCTCAAAAAATAATAATATAACAAAATAGATGAAGTACATTATACAATATTTATATGACTGTTGCAAAAAGAGATGTGTAGCAGTGTTGGTTATTTTATTGGAACTTAATGTCTGATGGGCTGGGGGCATGGCTCAGCAGTGAAGAGCATTGGCTGGACTTCCACAGAACTCAGATACTATTTCAAACACCTATGATATCACAATAGTCTCTAGCTCCAATTTCAAGGAATCCAACATCGTCTCTGCCTTCTGGGAGTGACAGGCATGCAGATAATAAACAGACCTAATACCAGGCAGAACACTCATTCACATAAATAAAATTTAATAAAAGTAAGTAAAGGGATGGAGAGTGGGTTCAGCAATTAAGAGCATTTGTTGCTCTTTTAGAGTATTCACATTGATTCCTAGAACTCACACTGGCTCACAACCATCAATAACGCCAGTTATAGGAGATATGTTGCCTTCTTCTGACTCTCTTGGACACCAAGGCATTCATGTGCACATACATAACTGAGAAGAGAGCACTCATACACACAAAAATAAGGATATTTTAATAAAATAAAATTGAAAAAAATGACTGGATGCAATCTTTATTTTTATTGTTAATTTCCAAAGATGTTTTGTATAAAATTGCTTTTTTAGGATGGGAGCTCTAACATTATATTATTAATGTAGATAAACTAACTTCTCATATTTCTTGCTTTAGTGAATATAAGGCCCTTATCAGTGTTTGCTTTCCAGATGTTAGTTCAGTTTTATAATCTTATTTTTTTGGAGGGAAGTGCAAGTGTAGGATTCTTTTTAATCAGCATTCAATTCTAATTTAGTTTTCAAACCAGAGTTGGCTGGTATCCTCATTTTTTTTCACATGAGAGAACATTGGCAAGACAGTTGTGCTGCACAGAGAATTCTACTGCACCAAAACCTCAAATCATTTCAAATGAATGAATATTACATTGGCCGGTCCTCATCTCTTGGGGGTATTTGCCTGTTTGGTCACAATAAAGCTTCAATAATTGAGGTGTCTTTTTCCAGTGAAATATTATAGACAACTAGCAAGTATGGTCAATTTAAGTAAGTTTGAGCTAATGTAAGAACCAGAATTTGGGAAACCTGAAATTATAAATGATTTTTTAAAGAAAATGCTTCATTGCATTTGAAGCATTTATAACTTGGACTTAGAATGATGACATATTTGTCATAGTTAGGAGAATATATATATATAACTTTTTCTAGTTCTATAGCTGAGGTCCTGATTTTAAGTGACAATGTGACAAGATAAAATCATGTAAGTTTACCACAATATATAAGTTTTCAGAGAAGACTGTGGAGACCCAAAGGGTTGCACAGACCTGTGCAGTTTTCTTCTTGATGTGATGGAATGGATAGTTGTAGAGATGTGTGGTTGTACAGCTCTGATCCAATCATCTTAACCTGGGAAGGAAGTATCACTACTTGGTGGTACAGATTCTCCTGTCTTCTTGCATTTTCACATGTAATCGCATGAAAGGTGATGCCAGGGTTTCTATATGGTTTGTTCCCTCAGAATTCATATTCTAGAAGATGGTCCTCACTACAATGTTATCAAATGGTGCTCAAGGGTGTTCTTTAGAAAATGAATACTAACGGGAAGTAACTAGGCTTATAACAAGTTAATGTTCATCTCATAGAAATTGGTTATGTTGTGAAATTGGTTTAATTATTATGACAGCTTGCTGATATAAAGCAGAGAGTCTCCTTGATTATTTTCTCACCTGCATGTCCTTCACTGTGTTGCCATCTTCCACTACTGTTTTAGTTATATATTATCAACTTGTACAGGGCTGGAGGCCTTCACCAGGTTCAGCAAATGCTAATGCTATGATCTTGCAAATGTGAGCCATAAATGGTACCTTTTTTTAATAATGTATTCAGCTTTGGATGATTAATTATAATGAAAATAATACCATAATAAAACATCTTGTGAGGAATGGGGCATTGTCGTATTTCTCATGAACATGTGGCAGTAGCTATGGAACTGTGTACACGTAGAGTCTGCAAGAGTTTGAAGAAAAGGCTAGAAAAAATTCTGTCATGCTAACTAAAGTGGGGAGATGGGCTCTGAAAACAAAAACAAAAACAAACAAACAAAAACTAGGTTTGGTTTAGAAAGTCTTAGAAATCTGTCAAATGGCCATCATTAGAGTGCTGATAGAAACAAAATTGGTAAAGGCCACGCTGATACATAAAGACAGAACATTCTTACTGCAGGATCTTAGGATTTGTTTCAGGGAGAAGGGAAGGGGAGGATGACTTGCTGGAACCAATTCAGGGAAAAGGATCAGGAGGAGGTGAGCGTGGCCTTTTTATTTTGTTGGTTTTCCAGTGAGTTCAACTCTCCTATGTGCCGAAAAAGTTTGTGCTTTTTATAG
Source organism: Psammomys obesus (assembly GCF_907164565.1). NCBI lineage: Eukaryota > Metazoa > Chordata > Mammalia > Rodentia > Muridae > Psammomys > Psammomys obesus. Next base: position 5,851,640 of record NW_026596240.1, on the reverse strand, counting down.
TTCCCAGCTTTGACTTGCTTTAAGGATGAATAAAAAGTGGTTTCTATTTTCTGCATGGCTACACAAAGTTTTAAACTTAGTAGTGACCTTTCAAAGTGCATTCTGAATCTCAAGTACACAAGTGCGTGATGGTTAGGCTTCAATGTCAACTTGACTGGGTTTAAAACCACCCTGGACATACATTATCTGCATGCTTGGAGAGGGTGTTTTTACTGTGGTTCTACTGAGGAGGGAGGATCCAACCACAAATGTGAGTGTTACTATAGTATGGATTGACATTCTGGAATAAACAAAAAGTAGAAAATGTGCATTACCTAAATCATTTGGGGGGGGGGGACTCTGTCATAAGAAATATTGACATAAAAATTTCCATTCTAAATTGAGCAAGTACATGTGACTCACCGATATTATTACACATGTCTGCAAGTATCTTGGCAGTGCAGCTGTATTTATTGTCAGTGCACAGGATGCATAAGTAGGCAACCAGGAGTTTGAGAGCAATCTTGTCTATCCAGCGAGATCCTGCTTCAGAACCCAAACGAGGCTTAAACAAAGCAATAAAGACAAAACCAAACAAAAATAGCTGAAAAAACACTATAAAAATCAGTAACTAAATTGTGAAATGGTCTTTTCCAACTCCTGTAACCAATGAGAATCTTTTAACATTTATTTTTCTACCACAAGAGTCAAGGTCATCAGTTTATGTGTACAAAGTTGTGAAACTGAAATGGCCAATTTTATGCTGAATTAACTAAATTTTTATACTTCTTGTTCTTCTTAAATATTAAAATACAGGAAATAAAAACTACTTCACATTTGAAAATAACTCGGTACCGTGTATTTAGCTCCATTCTTAACAGACATATCTCTTAGGTCCTAGCTCTGAAGAACTTAACAGCCTGCTTTGAGGCACTCCTGAGCTAAGATTTGATCTAAGCTTCAGATGATGGTAATAGCTTGTTTTGGTGGAGGGTTCAGCGTCTATAAGTGATGCATTCTACAAGCCATAAATGCCTCAAACAATTCTTGCAAATGTTTAAGGAAAGGCCCCTTAAGCCTAAGGCAGGTTAATTTAATCAAACAGCTAATTTAAGACATCTCTAAATTCAGCCTCAATACAAGTATACACAAAGGTGCTGTTTAGGATTTTGTTGTGGTAAAAAATACTTTTCAAACATAGCAGTATTAAAATAACAAAGATTAATTTCTTGTTTGTACAAACCATGAAGAAGATGCCAGTAGTTTTTCAGGTTCTCAATCGTCTATGCAAGCAATCAGCCTTCTACCTCCTAATAAACTTCTACTTTATGCCTAGTGGAGAGAAGAAAAGGGAATTCTCATTGGGCAGGAAGCACTGCACTTCTGAATTTTACTAATGAAATCCGGTCATTTAAATATGATTGACATCTAAAGACTTGGATATTGCAATCTACTTATCGCTCTTTGTTCATGAAATATATGTTATGTGTGTATGTGTGTGGGGAGGGTGGAGAAGTAAAAAGGAGCTTTAATGTTTATTACAGGAATAAATCATTAAAAATATAAAGTACTATAATTCTTATCTCCAGTTGCCTTAGGAGTCTGGAGCTTAGTAAATTTCTTATTTAATCCACATGATTTCAATGCTATAACTTTTAAAAGATGTGAATCTAAATGGACACACTCTGTGCTTCTGAACATAAGTATCAATTACCAGCTGTCATCTACAGTTTCATTTTGTCAACCAAAGAAGCACTACCAGAAATAAAGCAGAGCCCCTGAAGCCCTGACTCTTCCTAACCTGTGCTTTATTCCCTGTTAGGCTGCTTGCTTTCCTTCATCTCCAACCCCTAGAATCCATTCTTGGCAGATGAGATTTGAGGGTTCATCGGCCATGGGAATGCAGCTTCTGTAGAAAAATACACAATAAAGAAAACCTAAAGTCTGACATTTGAGTGTTCTCTTCATGAAGGTTTCACTGGCATCGCCATATATTTCTTCTGCAGATCCAATTTCCTATGTCTTCTTCAGGTATTAGTCACAAACGCACATGTCTTCATTAACATTAGGAAGAGAAATTGTCTCTATCCGTACTCAACTAACAGAAGGTCATTATTTGCATCTTGAAATGTGTTAAGTTGTGTTACTAGAAATGAAACAAATCTGTTCTACTGTGCAAAACCCAGCCATTTAAAGACACACACACAGCAAAAAGCATAAAAGCCACAGGCACAATTTTTCTGAGTGCATTCTGTACTGGGGACTGAGCAATGTATAAGGGTCATGGATGCCAGATGGCGTTCTTCATGTTCCTTCTGTGATATATGCCGTATACAATAGATTTTGTAAGATCTCACAATTGTCTTAGGATTTCCATCTAATATAGGCCATAAACCTTGTTCCTTTTCTTTCCCAGTAAATTTCAAAGGCCCATGAGTTGCATGTGAATCACAAAAGCTCCACAGGGTTCAGACAAACTTTGAACTCCAAGTGTCAGAAAACAGAATTGAAAAATTCACAAAAACACCTTTATTCTCTGGGTCAGCTCAGCAGGGACCTTGCAGTATAGAACAGGTAAGGATGAAAGCTAATCAAGAAAGGAAATCCTTCTGCAACAACACCACCAGCAAGAAGCCCTGATTCACAATCAGGGAATTGGTTGTGATTTTAAGCAAAACATCATTTTTGGCTTTTCTTGATACTTATATCCAGCTCAGAGAAGTATACCACTAGAGGCTTCTTTCTTATGTCTCATCAATAAATCAGCAAGATAAAAATAACTGCTTCTCTCAAAGTTAAAGCAAAATAAAAGTGAGGGCTACAGCTTTTTTCTTCAACTTCTTCCTTTCCCTCTTATTCTCAGACGGCGCTAACACCAGGAGCCCTGTAGCACTCAAGTCTAATCATATAGATTAGACATATACACAGCGCTCACTATCACTTAACATTTATTATTAGCAGTGACTCATTAGAATGTAACTCATTAAAAATCATTCACTCACTGAAATACTTCAAGATACAATCTCAATGTATATCTCTTGGAAGAATACAAATGAGGGGGTTTAAAGAAATGATTCAGCGGTTTAAGAGTGTATTGCCATTGCAGGGTGCCCGAGTTTGGTTCTTAACACCTGTGTCTGGTGGCTCACAATTTTCTAGCCTGAAACTTAAGTTCTGAGGCATTTGATGCCTTCTCCTGTCTGTCTTCTGAAGATGCATACACATATTTTCTCGCTCTTGCACTCGCTCTCTCTTTTAATTAAAATAATAAATAATGTTTCTAATATAAAAAATATCCTAGAGTGCCTGGGCCTAAAGTTGAGGAAAATATTTCAAAACAGTTTTAGATGAGTCTCCACAGTAAAGAAGATTCTAGAAAGTTCTATCATTTGGGTAGAGAACTTGAATGGTTTTCATTTAATCACAGAAGTTCAACTTCCAATAACTGCCAAATGCCTCTTTTCCTGATCTTCCAAAAGTGTGTAAAGTCCTGCACAATTAAGAGCGTAACAGTTCTTTCCTGAGGCTGTCTTAGATCTTGACATGTGGAACATTCATTCAGTGTACAGGGATTTATGCAGTTATGCTGGACTAAACTAACACTTACTGTTTAATAGAAATTAAGCTTTTCCTCCAGATACTAAAAATGTGAGTTATATTTCTTCATATTAAGTTATTTAGTAATTTTAAATCTTGGCTTCAGAACACCAGTTATACTTTTCACTGCTGACACTAAGCAGCTCATGGCGTGAGGACTGACTTTGGCCTGTGGCTGTGGAAGACAGATTTCCTCCTGGCAGGGAAAGTATAACAGTGGGAGGAAGTCATAGCTGTGGTGGTCAGAACTGTGCCTAGGTGGATAAGAAAGCAGAGAATCGGGCATCTGCTGTTACTTTCTCATTTTTTAGTTTATTTATTTACTTATTTATTTATTTATTTATTTATTTATTTATTTATTTATTTTCATGTTTTATTCAAGACTATCAGTCCATGCTATAGCACCACTTGCATTTATGCTTGGATCCTTTCTTTCTCAGCTAAACCCCACTGAAAACACTCTCAGAGAAGCATTTGGACGATACAGCTCGTGGGTGGCTCTAAACCCAGTCGAGTAGACATTGACGTCTAATCATCACACTCGCTTGTGTATTTGAGATTCAGAATTTACTTGGGAAGGTCACCACTAAGTCGAGCTTCATGATGGTCTACAGAAAATAGAAAACCCATTATGTTTATCATTAAATCAAGTTAAAAAGTACTCCCAAACTACAGAAGTACCAATGTTTTGAGCACATAGGAGAGTTGAACTCATTAAAAAACCAACTAACCCAACATTTGAGAAAGCCAGTCTTAGGAGAAATCACATAAAAAAAAAAACATGCTTTATTGTATAAGTCATTAAGATGAATTTTTAATAAATATAATTATGTTTTAAACATTGATGGTGAAGTAGTAAGAATGTGAAGACTCTACGTATTATCATATGACTAATTCTTACTCGGAGACTCCTTTCCATACAGTCTCTAAGTAATCATGAGAGGTGCTGTGGTCAGGGCAAAAATCCAGCAGGAACACCACTTACTGTAAGTTTCTAAATGCAAGGATAGTAGCTGTTGTGAAGAAAGCATGAAGCACTGCTCAGATACTTTTCTATATTTGCATGGAAGCGAAATTTTAAAGAACTGAGAGACAGGCAGTATGGTGGTTTGTGTGAACCCTGTAGCATAAAGATAAATTCTTGACCCATAGTTAGAGGAACTGCCTAGAAAGGAATAGGAGCTGTGGACTTGTTGGAGGGGGTATATCACCAGGTTTCGAGAGACTCATGTTATTTCCAAATCTCTCTCTATAACTCTCTTCTCTTTTATTCCCTGCCTCTCAATTGTTATCTCAAGCTGTGATTCTCAGCTATTGCTCCAGCACCGTGCCTTCCTGACGGCTGCCATGCTTCTTGCCATGATGGTCCATAAGCCCCCATTAAATTCTTTCTTCTAAGAGACAATGCCTTGGCCGTGGTGCCTCTTCACAGAAAAAGAAAGTTAACTGACACAAGCAGCAAAACTATTCGCAGACTAGAGATGAATTCTTACCCAAAGTGAGGAACAGAAATCAAAGATATCCCTCTTTTATTCCAGACAAATGAGAACATCATCACTGAGACAGACGAACAAACTTTAATTATGCCTGGAGGTGAGGTCAGGATCATTGATGAAAAAGGATGAAGCCTTAAGAGTCAATAACCCATTATTTTCCCAAGACTGAGGCTGAAGCAACATAAAACAGTTTCTTTGTCTCCTCTATGGCCCCATAATTGTCAAGGATAAAGAAAAAAAAATGAGAAAAATTCAACATATTGGTTAGGAAGAGGCAGAAACCCAAAAATATCTTTTCTTTGTGATTTAAACAAAGAGATTACTTTAACCAAGAATTATATAAAATTACATAAAACAAAAATCTTTCACTCTCATTCTAACACTGTTATTGAGGTAAAACTTCCAAGGCTGCTAATTCATTGAATGAAAATGTAATCAAACACAAACAAAGAGTAATGTTTACTTGAGTTTACACAATTCCCCAGATAGAGTACTACAGAGAAGCAAGCCCACATCTAAGAATAAGTAAAACATGACAGTGTGTATTGCCCTATGAATACTTTAAGACAAAATCATGAAATATATAAATGAACAAAAACACAAAACTGCTGTTCAAAAAATTATCAACCAAATCCTATTAAATATGACACTGACAAATGTAAAATCAGACAAGAAATATAAACAATTAATAAGCTAAATCTTCTTAGGGAAAGAGAGTTTGTTATAAAAAGTATATGGGAGATTTTAATAGATAAAGAGAAATTTTCATAAAGAGAAAAATAGAAATGATGGAAATAAAAACAGAATAGCAGATGAAGAGAATCTATTAATGAATTTATCACTAGATTATAGAGCTAAGAAGAGAATGAGCACATGTCATTCTTGTTTGAACTGTCATGTAAGTTCAATCAGGGGTCTTAGGTATATGGAGTGGTTTTATTTATGTTTCCAGAAAGTATTTGTCATTTAAAAAAGGAAAATGGAAAAAGAGAATAAATGAAAAATGTTTAGATACCATGAAAACATAACTTTCTGAAAATAATGAAAGGCATGGAACAGTATAGCAAAAATCACATAAAATAAGAGTAAGCTAAACCACCTTCATTCAAACATGCACACAGAGAGAGAGGGGGAGAGAGACAAACAGACAGACAGACACAATCATTGTAAATATAACTTAAAAATTTAAAATTAAAGATACAGGAAATAAAAGGTAAAAAGTTGAAATTTCATAAAGCGAAACAAAGATTAAAAATCTTTATAGTATTGGCATACTTTTTGCCAGAAATTATTTTGCATTTTTAATAACTTACCTTTAGAAAACTATATAAAAAGTAAGTTGGAGAAAACTTGCCTACCAGAATCAAATATTCATCTCAAATAGACTTGAAATGTGTGTTTCAATATAATTGGAATGACTTCACCATAGGCACTGCTGTTATGAAAGGTGCAAAAAGAAGCTTCTCCATATAAGCTTTTATTCATACAAAGAAATACAGGTATGCTACAAGTGATATCACTGAATACAACCTTGCTTATAACACTTTAATTATTCTAAAAAGTAATTGCATAAAGTAAAAAGATTATCAAAAAGCATTAAATGTGTAAACTATGCAAAAGATAAAATGGATTGCATTAATAGATTAAAGAAAAGATTGGAGAAAGTTAAAGTCAACTGTTATTCAGATCTTCTACATGTATAAACTCTATAATATTATTGAAAGAAAAATTGTCCTTTTCTGAATATTTCTAATGTAGTAAACACTATGCTATTGAATGTAGGACTTAAACACAGAAAGAAGTCAAAGTAAAAATAAAATAGAAGTGCAAAACCAACAGTTTGAAATATTGAGGAACAATCTATTGAGTAGATATATTCCTTCCTATTGTTTTCCTAAAACAACTTTCTTCCTTTTCTTCTTCTCTTTCTTCCTTTTCATATTCTTCTTTGTCTTTGTCTACTTCCTCCTCCTTCTCCTCCTCTTCCTCCTCCTCCTCTTTTCCTTCTACTCCTTTGAAGCTCATATAAAATGGACTTGAGATGGAAGAATATAGTAAAAGAGAAACCAGTGGAGTCAGATGAATATATGAATGGAATACCTAGAAAAATGTACAGAAATTGCAACCTGATACAAGATATTTAGTAACTGTACTGCTCCAGACATGTAGCACAGAAAAAGCTGTGCTACATGTCACTTTGACTGGAGAGATGATTTAGAGTTTAAAACTCTCCTGGAAGTTAAAATCTCATCTACCATGTCGGTCAGAGACTGAGCTCTGATTGTCAAGCTTAGCTGCAAGCATCTTTACTTGCTGACTCATCTTCCTACTTATGAATATGTATGCATATACAGAGGTATTAAGCTGAAAGAAAAAAGATGCATGAAGTACATATAAAAGAGGAAAAGGCAATGGTTTAAGTACACTTATGTACCTCACAAGTACATGTGATAATCCATGATTTTTTATCAGAATGTTAAGTTTGGAAGGAATTTATTTTTACTTCATGTTTCACATGATAAAATAGGAAAGTCTCTCAAGATCATGTAAGCACATAAACAATAAGGATGAGGAAATATTCTCAAATTATTTAGTAGTGAATCTTTTAAGGTCAAAGGTGGCTAAAAAAGAAGCATGAAGACAAATAAGCATGATGCTGAAGTGCTTTTGCTCTTGCTGTCAAGTGTCCAAACTGAAAGGCCTCAGAACTTTAACTTCAGTGTTCTCTGGTCTCTAGTCTTCAAGTGAAAGAACCCTTGTAGTGTTTTGGCTAACACGGCCTCAATGGATTCATATATTTGAATGTTTATTCACCAGTGTGGCACCATTTGAAAGGATTAGAAGGAATTGGGGTGGGATTTGAGGTTTCAAAAGCCCATGCCAAGCTCAGTCTCTCTTTCTCCTATCTCTTTCTTCTCTTCTTTCTATTTCTCTTTCTCTCTTTCCCTCTCTCTTTCTCTTTCCTATGATCAGGTTGTAGATCTCAGCTTCTTCTTCATCATCATGCCTGCCTGTTGAGATGCTCCCCACTGTGATGATAATGGACTAAGTCTCTGAAACAGTATTAAATGCTTCCTTTTATAAGGGTTACCTTGCTTATGGTGTTGTTTGAAAGCAATAGAACAGTAACTAAAATAAACCTCTATAAATATTTCAACCCATCAGAAGCAATTATATCCTCTGCACAAATCTGGCCTTCCATTTGGTGCCATTCATAAAGATGAGCTAAAACTTCCTGTTTCCTTTGAACTGAATGTAGGAGGTAGGAATCTCCTAGGTCTTAGGCAGTTCTTGGAACTCACAGCTAAATAAATAAATACATAGATAGATAGATAGATAGATAGATAGATAGATAGATAGATAGATAGATAGATAAATATTTAAGAAAAGGGTCAGAAAATTGTGGAATTCAGCAAGGCTCCTCTGCCCATGAAACAGATAGTTGCTTACAGAGGAGTACTCTTCAGTGAATTGAGTAGAAAATTCTCACGATTAAGCTGTCATGAAACATCACCTGTAGTGATGCAGCTGCTTTTGAGTTATCCACGCTGCATAGCCCTTCTCCTTTGCTCATGTAAATGTTCCCCAATAATCTCATAGGTTAAGGAACCTTGACTTGATTATGATCATTTCTTTGGTGTATATTCTATGCCCTTTGAGGAGCAGGCAGACATTTGTTAACATTTTCAAGAGAAAGTCACAGGAAAAGAGAAATAAAACTGGCCTGTCAGAAAACCACGAGGGAATGATTTAAATCAAAGCAGGGCCCCGAGCAAGGATGAGAAACTTTTCTTAGAATTTACCCATGATCATGAGCTAAATTTCACCTGAGCATAAAATCTCAGCTTGTATAGCTCAGTTCTATAAAGGGCCTTTGAAAAACTAAAAGACAATGTGGCTCGTTAGTGTCTTCATGTCTATTGGAGAAGGAAAATGTCTTTTCTAGAGAAGGCTTCTTCAATTGGGAAGCTAATTTTTCTCATGGACTAATTTTAAGGTCTGTGACCTCATCACCTAAAATAGCACAATAAAGCACAAGGGAAGAAAAATCATAAACAAAACAAAGACAGCTGAATCACACTCATACAATTGGAGATATTATAACTGTCATGGTGAAAAAATAATATGATTTGCTAAGGACATTAATGTACAAAAGGCCATGTTCTTGGTCTAGTACATCTATAGATTTTATACCCAAATATAGATCGTGGATACTTTTAAATACTAAGTCTGTACTGAATATATATATGTGCATTATCCTTGTCATTATAATGTAAGTAATGCTTTAGCACCACTATTTATATAGCTGTTAAAGTTTGTTAAGTAGAATAAGTAATCTGGAGATGATTAGAAGTACACAGATAGATTATCTAATTTCTATGTAAACAGCATCCCAAGTTTATATAAAGAACTTAAGCATCTTCTTTAGCATCCTCAGGTTGTGTTATCCAGGAACCTGGTTGTCAGTAGTGAATAGCAAGGAATGACTCTAACTTGCCAAAGACCAAGACACAATAGAATAAAAAACTGAAATTAGATTAAAATCATAATTGACTGGGGTAGTATAAATGATTAATATATTGATAAAAATTAGGAAGCATCTCTATCATATAGATAAAATGTAGGAAAACACAGAGAGAACAAAACAGAGGAAATTATATGGAGAAATGATGATTGAGAATTATTTCACTTCTTAATCTTTCACAACATAAAATAGATCACCTCTTTGAAAACATCAGACATTCATTACTTATAGTTTTGATTGCTGGATGTCCCAAATCAAGGTGCCAACAAATTCAGTGTGTGGCTAGAGTTCTCTCTTGGGTTTCAGATGGCTAAATTCTCATTGTAATTCTCTTACATGGTGGGAAGAGAGACAGAGATAAAACTAGAGGTGGACCACAGAGAAAACATTCCTCTCCGGTGTCCCCTATCTCCATGACCTCACTTAAATGCAATTACCTCTCACATTCCTTCTTCTCTATGCATCATGGCGGTGATAATCAGAGGTTCTACCTGTGAACTTGGACTTCAGGGGATACGGATCACACCAGAAATGTGTATGCATCTGTGTGTGCCTTTGTGCTTGTGTATGAATCATAAGTTTATTCACATGTATGTATAGATATTTTTCTCATAGTGCATGAGAACATCAGATGATAGAGTGCCTCCTTCAAGTCCTTCTTCAGCACTTATTATTATTACTACTGCTGCTACTATTACTATCTTGATACAGGGTCTCTCACTGAACTTGGAGCTTTGACATGTCACCAAGTCTGATTGGCTGGCAAGGATTCGGGGATGCAAATTTATGGTGCTCTGGAGAGCTTTTTTGTGAGTCTTCAGGATATGAACCTAAGACCACATGCTTGCACTGAAAACACTTTACACATTGAACCAGCACTCCTTCCCCACATAACAAGAAACTTTATGAAATTATACAATATATTAACCTTAATTCAGCTAGAATTAAGAAAAAATAAAATAACAGTACAAGAAATATTATAATTATACATATTATAAAAAGATAAAACATTTAGACTTAGCAAAGTAGACAGATAACTTCAAAAGTGGTAAAATTACATTGGTTTTTGTTTAACACAAATTATAGGCATCAGTTAACAAAGAATGATGTTGTTCATACATCAAGAAAACTCTCTTGTCAATCTAGAATTGTTTATCTGTCAAAAGAATCCTTTTGTTAAAGATAAATAAATACCTTTCCAGGGAATCAAACATGGCCCTCTATCAAAAAAATGTGATTTTTTTCAGTACTAAGGATGTGGTTCAGATGGAAGACAAATAATCCCAGATGAGAAACAAAAATGAATGATAGACAAAGCAAAGAATATATGCTCCACTGTACGTTTACTTATATCAGACAAAAATGATACTTTAAAATATGTAGACCTAAAGCAACAAAATGAAATGCACAACATGGGGGTGATGCAATTAGAGTCTACAGAATTTACATACATGAAAGCAAAATGAAAAGGAAGAAGGAACAGAAAATCAACAATACTACCAAGAACAATAAGAGACTGACTTGAAGAGCAAAGTTAAATGCTTAGATCTTAAAATATAAAGTAACAAAGTAATAGGAATAAATTACATAATCTGCAAACCAATGGGAAAAAAAAGACAAAAAGTTCCGTGCAAGTAGGACAGTATTAATGTGATCAAGGCAAGTCAGAGGCTCTGGGTAAAACCCTGCTACTGCTGTTTTGCTAAGTAAACATGTCAATCTGTGTTCTAAATCTTTATTTGTATGCCCACTGCCCTGCTCTACTCTCAGCCGTGGTCCGAGAAGCTTTGTTTTAAAATGTATATCTCGATTTTCTATGTTAACAGTCCAGTGGCTTCAACTGATTGCTTTGTTTTGTAATCTACTGGCCTACTCTTTCTTACACTGGTGAGGAAACCTTGAGTCCAAGTTCCTACAGGTGATTGCCAGAAATAATTTCTATTTGGCTGAACATTTCCCAGCTGGCTAAAGGTTCATGGGTCTGTTGTTAGTGGACACTTCTCCTTATGTTTTAGATATCATCATTTTCTTATATTATTCTTTCCTCCATTTCCAGCTGGAGAAAGCCCTCAGCATTTAATGCCTCCTGTAATCATTTTGTGCCTATCTATCCTAATGGTCCACGGTCATCTTTCTATTTCAGTGCTTGGAACTTCAAGCATGTCTGCAAATGCCTTTTGCTAGAGAAAGGAAACATGTTCATACATTGAACATTGGAATGTAGTTGTTCACAGGGTCATTGTTCTATCTGTATTTTACTTAGACAGTGTTAATGTCATTAACTTCAGTGCACAAGTCTCTAAACTTCATGCCTGTAACCTGAATTCAGTATCTCCCTACCACATATAAACATTTCATGTCCCTTCCAGCAATCCATGTGCACGTCTCCTCCAACTCTCAAAAAAAAAAAAAAAAAAATGCATTGCTGGAAGTTCCCCTGGAAACATGTAAGGTAGTGAGACTTTCAGACAGCAAACTCTTTCCGCGTCTGAATCTGTAAGTCATTCAGAGAATGAATGCTTGTGTTCTTAGGATGATTAAATGGAAGGTTTGTATTATTTTTCTGTTCTATTGATGCCGTGTTTCAGACAACCTATTTTGGTATGTTTTTGTTTTCACAGAAATCCAAACAAAATTGAAATTGACAGCAAAACTGCAAACTCAAAAGCAACTACTGACGATGAGGGAGGTTTGTCACTTGTAGAAAAGCTTAGAAAATAACTTCACTGGCAAATTGAGAGCCACATTAGCTTACAGGACTTGGATAATGTTTTCTTTAGTGACATTTGATTGCTTGTCTTTATTTATATGCTTCATTTTTCTCTTATTTGTCTAAACGTTAAGTTGATGACCAAAGAGGCCAGTGTTGTTCTGACTATATTGAGACATTAAATAATTGAAATTTAAAGATGACCTTTCTTATGAAGCTTTGTTCAGTAGCAAAAGCCAAGAGCGAAAATGTCGATTGATTTGAGAGCTCAGCTGCCATCAGTCTTTGACCTTGCAAATTATCAGGTCTCTGGATTTCAGTGTGTGTATTCTGCCACTTCCAAGGAATAATATTTTTGAGTATTCAAAATGTAGCAGCACACCAAAGCTATTGCCTAGGTTTTTCTTCCTCTACAACAATTCATAGAAGGCTCACAACTCTCTTAAGATAGTAAATATGACTGACTAAATATAAAAAATAAATTAATAAACCAGGGGGAGATTTCTCAGTCAGTAAAAGTTTACCATATAAGCAAGTGGACCTGAGTTCTATTACCCAGAAACCACAAAGAACCTGGATATAAGGACTGAAAGGATGGCTTAGAAGTTAAAAGCATATGTTGTATTCACACAGGATACTAGTTAGGTATCCAGCACCCATCTCAGGTGGCTCATAGTTACCTATAAATACTGCAAATACTGCTCCAGGCACACCCAAGGCCTCTGGACTTCATAGGCATCTGCACACACACACACACACACACACACACACACACACACACACACACACGATACTCACATGATAGGAACAACAAAACCAGGAAAATAAAAGCCACTGGAGTTAGGCATTGTCAACATCACACAAGTGGATGGTTTGATTCCATTATACAAACTAGATGGTTTGATTCCAAAGCAGCTCACACTGTGTTGATGATTGCTGCACTCTAAGTTGTTGGTTACAGCATTTTGAAGGTGTATATCCCATAAATTGCAATGGCATGCAAGATAATAGTTTATCATTATGTAATTTGCGTGATTATAGTGCCTCTGATGATAACTCTATTTCAGATCAGACTTCGGGGTGCTGATCTAGGTGGAGGTACTCTTTTTTAGAGGTGAATGAACACTTCTCTCTCTCACACAGGAACTTTCACTAAATTTTCTTTTATGGTACATTGCATAATGATTTCCTTTGGGCGAGTTGGGTTGATCTGTAGGCCTTTCCTTTTTTCCATAGTTCATTAGTAAGTTGTCAGTGACTAGACCTCCAGCAGCAACTCTTCACCTTCAGATTCCCTAAACTATACTGTGGTTGTTTTTCTAAAAACAAAACAGAACAAAACCTAAAACAAACAAATAAAAAACCCTGCACCCTGTGCGTGACCACATTTATCTTTGCATAGATCAGAAATGTAGGTGATGGAAATGTTGAATATTAAATTACAAAGAAATTTAGACTAAAATTAAAAAAAAATTCTAATTTTTGAAATGTGATAATCACTCTTTGTTCCAGCCAAAGCAATCGCTTGGTATATTGTATCAAGTGGACCCTCTTAATTTTCTTTCCAAATGCTTTCTTTCTTATGAAAGAAAAGCGATTTGGTCTCCTCTTTTCATATTCTCCCATAGCCAAAGTGAGAGCAAACTCAACACAAGTGCAAGGGTACCCTCTATTTAATGGTAGAGATTATGTGCTTGAAAGGCGTTTCTAAGAGCTTTGACATTTCGACTGAGGATTCCAAGAAGTTCAGAGTTCTTGGGTAAGACACTGGTCATCCAAACAAGAACTTTCCCTGTAGGTCTCAAAATGATTTTGAATTTTGTGAAAATGGCAATAAGACATTTAACCTATTTTGATATTGTGTTACAATTTATATGATCTCTTCTTTAAAGAAAATGAATTTATTATAAATTGCATGTGTGTATGTGTGTGTGTGTGTGTGTGTGTGAGAGAGAGAGAGAGAGAGAGAGAGAGAGAGAGAGAGAGAGAGTATAATCCAGTAATGTGTACCCTCTTAGGTCAGAGATATTGAATCTTCTAAAACTTCAGTTACAGGCAGGTGTGTTCTGCTCAGTACTAAGCTGGGAACTAAACATGAATCCCCTGGAAAAGCAGTAAGCTCTCTTAACTGTGGAGCTATCTTTCCAGGCACATATATCTTTTTTGAATGACACATAAAATGAAGGGATTCATACCAGTGTTAAAGGATCATTTTGTTTTACCCTGTTTTCTAATGAAAGAGGGAACAAGGAAGGGTGGTAGATTATAGGAGAATTAAAAGGAGGGGAAACAGTAATCAGAATACAGTGTATAAAAATCTCTACTTAAGTAAAAACATTTTTACTTGTGAGTGTTTGCATGTACATATGTGTACATGTGTATGGGTGCCTGAGCTAAGACGAGAGAGGATTCCTGCAAGCTAGAATTACAGGTAGTTTTAAGTCATCATGTCGGTGCAGATATCCAAAAACTTGGGTTCTTTGCAAGAGGAGCAAGTACTCCCATTTAGTGAGCCATCTCCATAACACCCTTTAAGACACACAGGGTATTATTGTTTATCATTGTGAATATGTTTCTTTCCTATTCTTTTCTCTCTTTATGAAGAAGAATGTAGTGTCTTTGGAAAGGCAGTCCCTTTTGCTGTCACTATTCAGTCATCTAAACTCTTAGGGAACTAGAGCTGTATACCAAACTCAATGCACCTGTAACATACATATCTCCCACACAAGAGATCTTAGCAATCACATCATAACAAGCATCGAACATTTTATAGAGGGATTTTTCTTAGAAGTAAACTTATTTTAAAAGGATATTTTGTAGAGGCCAGTTGTTTCTTTATATTGTCTTGGTTTAGAATTTTAAAGTTTAAAGACTTTACTTTGGTGTTTACCATGTTATGGTGAAACAGTTTCACTCCTATTTTCCACTTTTCATAGACCAATGGCTTCTTCATGTGCTTTTATTACCTCCATGTGGAATGAGATTGGGGACCAAGGTTGATAGTTACATTTTCAGGCCATTTCAGCCTAATGCCCAAGGTTCCATCTTTCTGATGATCAATATTTTCAACTTTGTACATATGCAGTTGCCAGTCAAGAGAGCTTCCAAAGCTAATTCTTGTGCCTGCCTCGGTTTGTTGTGTATGTAAATAAGAAAATAGCTATTCACTAGAAAACATCTTACTTTTCTTCTGCTTTAAAACCAGGACTTGGGGAGGGGAATGGGAGGAGATGAGGGAGGGAGGGTGGTATTGGAAGGGGATGAGAAAGGAGGCTACAGCTGGGATACAAAGTAAGTAAACTGTAATTAATAAAAAATAAATAAATTAAAAAGAAAAGGATGGAAAATTAATCTGAGGTTTTAGCAGTCTCTAAAATGACTTTTCAAAATGTGGGTAGGCCTTCTTTACATTGTAAAGGGCCCACACGTATTACAAGTGAAAGTAGATAAATACAGGTTGTCAGTTATAACAGGTATTTTATGTGTACAGATCATCTGCTACCCTTTCTATGCTAAGAAAGATAAACAGTATTATGTGTAGTTAGTTACACACGACTCCTGAATATATCTATTGTGATACCATACACTTGATGGAAAATGTTATTCATTCCAATCACCAGAAAACCTCTTAGTGGCAGTCATTTTGAGTTTGTACTGAGGGAAGGAAGAGCAGCAGCAGCAAAGGCTGCTAAGCAGTAATGAATACAGCGTGGATAATTTCAAAGTGGCCAAAGGTCTTCATGGATTTCAGATTATTTCCCACTCTTATTTGCTTGGAAAAAGTTTACTATATTAAAAAAAATTAAGTCATCACAATTTTCGAGGCTGTCATCTTCATGTCGAAAAACCAATCTTTTTCTAGTTTCTTTCCTGACATAGATAATCTTGTTTTCTAACCTGGGACATATTTTCTTTTCAAATACCTGGACAGAAAATCTTCCTCTCCAACTCCTTCTCAAGCCCTTCTTCCCTTCCACTTTTCCTCCCCCACTTCCTTCCTGGCTCTCTGTTAAAGGTACATTTCATAATATGTGATTAATGATTGTTAACACAATACAGGTTTGATGCTGCAGACATCAAGAGAAAGGCCCAGGGAAACAATGCTGACTGTGAACTCCTCTTCAGGTATACGAGGAAGAGCCTGTGGAGCTGGTGGTAGAGATGGCATGTAACAAACAGTCCAAATAGCAATTAAAGGGAAAAAAAGTCACCTGAAATAATTTAACTCAGGCCTTTTCATCAGGGAAGGGATAATTTAATGTAGAACAAGGCCACGTGCTAACACAGCATCGCTAAAGTTTTGCTGTTGTGATAAAACCCTTACACATACATGTATGTATTTATGTAGTTATTATTTACATTGTTGTAGATAAACCCAGTGCTTTGTGTTTACCAAGTATATCACCACTGAATTTTATTCCTTGCAAAATTCTTATTAGTTTCTAGGGAGGGACTCTCATTTTCCTTATACTTGTGGCCCCACATGTTATGGAATTATGTGTCGATTTAGCTCTATTGAACAGTCAGGGATGCACACCATCATATCATCTTTTAGGTTCAGGTCTTTGGCAGTGCCTCCATTTAGTGTAGTAGTAAAGGCACACATTTCTAGCCCCCAGCAATATTTGACTTTACCACCTGAGCAGCTCATAAACATCTGAAGCAGACATGAGGAGGGAAACAGGTTTAAATTTTAATCTTGGGAATCTTAGTAGATTGACTTTTCCCATAGGTGTCTATACAACATAATACAGCAGGACTTTAATAAGGAGTGAAGGGAGCTCAACCTTGTTATTATGAGATTACACGGGGATTCTAGCAGGGCTTCCTATGCCCTGTGCCACAGTGATCCAAACTGTTGTTTTCATCCAACTTCAGGGGAGGAAAAAACCTATGAGGCTGCTAGTGTGCAAATTCTGATCATGTTATCAAGATTGCCAAACAAAAAAAAAAAATGTCTACAACATTTCATGAACACATACTCTTTCTCAAGTAGGAAGTAGAGATGAGGTGTGCCATCAGTGTTCATTGTTGTCGTTGTGGGTTGATTGTTTTAATATATAGAATATGGAGGCAGCAATACATCGCATGCAGTCGGTACTCAGGAAAAATAAGTTACATTATTACACTATATGTTGTATTTATATACTATGTATGCATAGGTTATGTTTTATTCTATAAAAGTGATCAATAGTATTAATATGATCAAATCATGAGTGAGATTCTCAGTTTTTGTCGGGAAGAGTTTAGAATGAACCCATGATAGTAAGAGGAAAGAAGACATGAGTTAATGAACTTGTAAGAGTAGTTGTCCTCTCCAAAGTCCAATTCTCAACACTGTGCCTGTCTTGAATCAGGTCCCTGATGCACAGAACAATGTCATATGCTCTGCTGTACAAAATACCACTGGCATCGGGCCACTTAAACAGTGCTACTCTAAATCCATGTTAAAAGCTCAGAATGAGGAGAGATCTTAGGAGTGTTTCAGGAAGAAATGGAATCTTAGCAGATATCTGCTGTTTCTAGTGACAGATAAAGGATTTTTCTCTAGTGCATCAGGTGAGGTCTTTCCATTCCTTTCTCCTTGGCCTACACACTGGATTAACCCACATAGGCACATGTATGTCAAAGGTCAGCAAAATGGGGGCTTTGTTGGGATTTCTTCCCTTAGCTCTCTGCCTCCCAATTCTGCATTCATTTTCTTCTGAGAAGCTCAGTGGTCCTGTTCGCTTTACTTGTTCAGGCATAGATTAATTGCTTTGACAAACATTGAAAACTTTCTTGTAGTAGGCTCTCTACTATATGAAGGTATTGAGGACCTAGACCCCATGCTAAGATGTACCCATGGCAGCCCAGTCTCCAAGTGGGTCTCCTAGTAAGGGGAGCAGGAGCTATCTCTGACATGAACTCAGTGGTCAGTATTTTGAACACATCCCCCTGTGCCAGGCCACAGAGGAAAAGATGCAGCTAGTCCTGATAAAATCTGATAGGCTAGGGTCAGAGGGAAGGGGAGGAGGAACTCACATATCAATAGACTAGGGGAGGGGAATAAGAGGAGAAGAGAGAAGAAAGGTGGAAGGAGACAAAGATGAAGGCTACAGCTGGGATACAAAGTGAATAAATAATAATGAGTAAATAAATAAATAAATATTAAAAGCAAAAATTATTAGGGTATAATTTCTATTGCAAATGGCCAGACAAAATATACAGATAATAAAGTGTGTGTGTGTGTGTGTGTGTGTGTGTGTGTGTGTGTGTGTGTGTTTAGGGAGGCCAGAAGTCAACATTGGTGTCTCTCTCAATCACTCTCCACTTTCCATTTCATAGAATCCAAGTCTCTCATTGTGCCTGGAACATGCTGACCAAGCTATCAAGCTTCAAAGAATGACAGGCCATCAAGCTCCAAAGACCTTTTGACTCCCTTTCCCAAACTATGAAATGAGCTTACAGGTGTGTGCACCATAGGGCCATTTTTGTCTCTCTACATGGGTACTAGAGATCAAACTCAGGTTATTATGTTGACACAGCAAAAATTTAATAGATTGTTCCATCTCTTCAGGCCTGGCGATAAATTACAGTGTTTCCAATTCTTATAAACATATGAAGGAAACAAGCAGAATGGTGAGAGAGAGCAAAGAATTAAAAAGAACCAATTTGGATAGAAAAATGCAGGGTCATCTGTTGAAATGATAGCCTTTGGACAGAAACCTATAGAAGAAAAGGAGCTCAGAAGAAAAAAAAATGTGTGCGCAGAAGAAAAAAAAAGTGTGTTGGGAAGAAGGGCAGTAATTTTAATTAGGAAGAAGGAGGGAAAGTAATACATGCATTGTAGAAACAGAAATGGCAAAAATGATGTTGGACAGTTGATCGGAGTCAGACGGGAAACAATGGAAATAGAATTTTATGACTACTTTGAGCCACTGTAAAATGTTTGGTTCAAATGTAGGACTGGATGGACTGATTTGCATTTGTGAACATAATTATCTCTTTCTGTGAACTGACCATGAAAGACAGTTACTTCAATGGAAGCCAAGGTCAGCAGTGATCCATGCAAAAGACAATAATAATACGCAAGTGTCATGACAAGAGGATGAAGATAAAGTGCTATATTGCACACAGAATGGGAAGCTGAAACTCAGCTAATTATGTGATAGATTTTGTGTGTGTATTGGGAGTTATGTGTGATGAGGACACAGTCAGAAATCAAGGATTAAATCTGTATGTTCTGCTTGAGCAGCAAGAAGATAATGGAATTATCAATATCATAGCCAAATAGGCTCTCAGGAAAGAACTGGCTAAAAATTGTTTTTGGTGGCCTAAGTTATTTCTATTTTTTCCTTGAAGTATCATGGCAGTGCCCTTTTCATAAGTAGGGAAGAGAAAAGAAACTAAAGAGGCAACCATCAATAACAGTATACAAGAGATGAAAGAGAGAATCTTAGGCATAAAATATATGATAGAAGAAATTGATATATTGGTCAAATAAAATGTTAAATGTAAATGGTTTCTGACACAAAAACATCTAAGAAATTTAGAATACTATGAATAGACCAAAACCTAAGAAAAATAGGGGTAGAAGAAGATTCCCATCTCAAAGGCCTAGAAAATATTTTTAATAAAATCATAGAAAAAAAATTCTGTCACTTAAAGATAAAGTTGCCTAAAAACATACAAGAAGCTTACAGAACAGTAAATAGATCGAAAATCCTACTGAACATAATAATTAAAACACTATGCACAGAACAAAGAATGAAAATTAAAAGCTGCAGGTGGTAAAAGTCAAAGAACAAATAAAGGCATACCTATCAGAATTACACCTGATTTCTCATCAGAGACTTTAAAAGCGAGTAAGGCCTGGATAGATAGATATCTTTGAGTCTCTAAGACGGCACAGATGCCAGCCCAGAATACTATACCTAGCAAAACGTTTCTCCACCATAGATGAAGAAAACAAGATTCCTTGACAAAACAAAATTTAAATAACACATATAATCTTTTGTAGGTCGCACCATTGTAGGTCTCTCCATTTACCGCAAATTTCATGATTTCTTTGCTTTTTAAAATTTATTTAGTTTCTAATTAATTACAGTTTATTAACTTTGTATCCCAGCTGTAGCCTTCTCCCTAATCCCCTCTCAATATCACTCTCCCCCTCTTCTCCTCATATATCCCTCCCCCAGAACACTGATAGGGGTGGTCCTCCTCCCCTTCCCTCTGACCCTAGTCTATCAGATCTCATCAGGACTGGCTGCATTGCCTACCTCTGTGTGCTGGTAAGGTTGTTCCCTACTAAAGGGGAGATGATCAAAGAATCAGCCACTGAGTTCATGTCAGAGCCAGTCCCTGTTCCAATTACTAGGTAACCCACTTGGAGACTGAGCTGCCATGGGCTACATCTGTGCAGGGGTTCTAGGTTATAACCATGCATGGTCCTTGTTTGGAGTATCAATCTCAGAAAAGACCCTTGTTCCCAGATTTTTTGGTTCTGTTGCTCTCCTTGTGGAGCCCCTGTCCCCTCCAAGCCTTTTTATCTCCCCATTCTTTCATAAGATTCCCGGAACTCTGCCCAAAGTTTGGCTATGGGTCTCAGCATCTACTTTGATACACTGTTGGGTAGAGTCTTTCAGAGTACCTCTGTGAAAGGCTCCTGTCCTGTTCCCTGTTTTCTCCCTCTTCTGATGCCCATTCCATTTGCCTTTCTGAATGAGGATTGAGCATCTTACCCAGGATACTCCTTTTTGATTAGCTTCTTTAGGTGTAAAGATTTTCATATGATTATCCTATATTATATGTCTAATATCCACTTATAAGTGAGTCTATACTATGTGTGTCTTTCTGCTTTTGGGATACCTCACTCAGGGTGATCTTTTCTAGTTCTCACCATTTGCCTGCAAATTTCATGAATTTCTTTTTTTTATTATTTATTTATTTATTTTTTATTCCTGAGCTGTATTCCATTGCGTAAATGTACTACAATTTCTGTATCCATTCCTCAACTGAGGGACATCTGGGTTGTTCCTAGCTTCTGGCTATTATGAATAAAGCTGCTATGAACATGGTTGAGCAAATGTTCTTGTTGTGAACTCGAGCATATTTTGGATATATGCCTAGGAATGGTATAGCTACATATTGAGGTAATTGTCTGACAATGAGGTATTCCTAATTGTCTGAGAACAGATTCAATGCAATTCCTATCAAATTACCAACACAGTACTTTACAGACATTGAAAGAAAAATTCTCAACTTCGTATAGAATAACAAGAAACCCAGAAATGCTAAAACAATCCTTTATAATAAAAGATCTTTTCAAATTATCTTCACCCCTGATCTCAAGCTGTATGATAGAGCAACAGTAATAAAAACTGCATGGAAATGGCATAAAAATAAGCTGGTGGATCAATGGAATTGAAGAACCAGAAATAAACCCACACACTTATGTACACATGATTTTTGACAAAGATGCCAAAACCACACAATGGAAAGATAGCTTCTTCAACAAATGGTGCTGGTCTAACCAGATATCTAATGTAGAAAAATTCAAATACATCCCTACCTTATTACCCTGTACAAAACTAAAGTCCAAGTGGATTAAAGATCTCAATATAAATCCAGACACACTGAACCTATTAGAAGAAAATGTGGGGAAGAGCTTTGAACTCATTGGCACAGATTTCCTTGTTTTTAATTCCTGAGTAGTATGCCATTGTGTAAATGTACCACACTTTCAGAATCCATTCCGCTGTTGAGGGGATTCTGGGTTCTTTCCAGATACTGATTATTACAAATAAAGCTGCTATGAACATAGCTGAGCAAACTTCCATATTGAATCATGGGGCATCTTTTGGATATATGCCTAGGAGTTTTATAGATGGATCTTTAGGTTGTCCTATTCCTAATTTTCTGAGAAAGCACCAAATTGATTTCAAAAGTGGTTGTACAAAATTACATTCCCACCAGCAATGGAGGAGTGTTCCCCTTTCTCCATATTCTCTCTAGCATGCTTCATCCCTTGAATTTTTTATCTTACTCATTCTAATGAGTATGAGTTGAAATCTCAGGGTCTTTTTGATTTTCATTTTCTGAATGACTAAGGATGTTGAGCTGAGTGAGGTAACCCAGAAGCAGAAAGACACATATGATATATACTAACTTATAAGTGGATATTAACCATAAAATATAAGATAAACATACTGAAATCTATAGTCGTAAAGAAGCTAAACAACAAGGAGGACCTTGGGAAAATGCTTAATCCTCATTCAGAAGGGCAATCAGGACAGAACCCTGAAGTAGGAGATGACAAGGAACAAGATAGGAGCCTTCCACAGAAGATCTCTAAAAGACTTTACCTACCAGGGTATCGAAGGACATATTGAGACTCATAGCCAAACTTGGGCACAGTGCAGGAAACATTATGGAAGAAGAAGGAGATAGGAAGACCTGGAGGAGAAAAGAAACTCTACATGGAGAACAAAGGAGCCAAAATACCTTGGCTCACGGTGGCCTGCAGAGACTGATATTCCTGCTAAGTAACATACATGGAGAGGACCTAGACCCTTTGTTCAAAGGAAACCCATTGGCTGCTCAGTTTCCAATTGGGATCCTTAGTAAGGGGTACAGGGACTGTCTCTGACATGAATTCAGCGGCTGGCTCTTTGATCACTTCCCTCTGGAGGGTGCACACTTGCCAGGCCACAGAGGAAGATAATGCAGCAAGCCTTGATGGAATCTGATAAGCTAGGGTCAGATAGAAAGGGAAGAGGTCCTCCCCTATCAGAGGACTAGGGAATAGGGGAAGAAGAAGGAGGCTATGTGGGAGTGGGAAGGGACAAGAGAGGGGGCTGCAGCCGGGATACAAAGTGAATAATTTTTAATAAATAAATATATAAATAAAATTACATTTAAAAATTATAAATACAATTAAATAAAAAAAAACTGAAAAAAATATGTATGCACAAATCCAGCCCTACAGAAGATACTAGAAGGAAAACCCCACATTAAGAGGGTTACACAAGGAGGTTTCTCAAGAACACAGGAAATAAATAATTTCCTACCAGCAGAACCAAATGAAGGGGAACCTCCCCTCCCCAAACACTGCCAAAACCAACATCACAATAAAAGAAATTAACAATTATTTGTCTTTAATATCTCTCCGCATCAATAGACTCAATTATCTAATGAAAAGACACAGGCTATCAGAATGGATGCAAAACCAGAATCCATCAATCCGCTCCATATAAGAAACATAACTCAACATGAAAGATAGACATTACCTCAGAGTAAAGGGTTGTAAAAAGATTTTCCAAGCAAATGAACCCAGGAAGCAAGCAAGAGTATTTTATTATAATATCTAATAAGCTATACTTGCAAACAAAATTAATGAAAAGAGATGAAGGACACTTCATTCAAATAAAGTGAAACAATGACAATGATGATGTCTCAATTTTGAACATCTATGCTCCAAATGCAAGGGCACCCATCTTTGTAAAAGAAACATTACTAAACCTTAAATTACACATTAAACCCCCACATTAACAGTGGAAGTCTTCAACAACCCACTCTCAAAAATGGACAGGTCATAGAGACAGAAGCTAAACAGAGAAATGTAGAACAAACAGAAATTATGATTCAGATATCTACAAAAAATTTCACTGAAACACAAAAGAATATACCTTCTTCTCAGCAATTCATGGAACCTTCTCCAAAATTGAACATAGTCTTGACTACAAAGCAAGTTTCAACAGATACAAAAAAAATTGAAATATCTCCCATGAATCTTATTTGACCACCATGGATTAAGGCTGGGCTTCAACAAAATCAGAAACAGCAGGAATCCTACAAATTCATACATTGAATAACTCTCTACTCAATGACCACTGGATCAAGGAAGAAATAAAGAAAGAAATTAAAGACTTTGTAGAATTTAATGAAAATGAATGTATAACATACCCACAATGATGGGACACAATGAAAGCAGTGTTAAGAGGAAAGTTCATAGCACTAAGTCCTTCATAATGAAATTAGTGAAATCTCATACTAGCAACTTAATAGCTCACCTGAAAACTCTAGAACAAAAAGAAGCAACGACACCCAAGAGGAGTAGATATCAGGAACTAATCAAACTCAGGACTGAAATCAATAAAATAGAAAGAAAGAAAGAACATAAAAAAGAGTAAATTAAACAGTTTGTTTTTGAGAAAGTAAACGAGAAATACAAACCTATAGCCAAACTAACTAAAAAGCAGAGAAAAATTGCCAAAATCAGAAGTAAAAAAGGGTACACGAAAACAGAAACCAAGGAAATACAAAGAACCATTAAGTCTTAACTTCAAAAACTAGTACTTCATAAAATTGGAAATCTAGATAAAATGGAAGATTTTCTTGATAGACGCCATTTACCAAAGGTAAATTAAGATTAAGTAAATAATCTAAATAAACCTATAACTACTAAGTAAATAGAAGCAAGCATTAAAAGTTTACCGGCAATATACTACAAGTCAATAGCCAGCATCAAATTAAATGGAGAGACACTTAAAACAATTTCAGTAAAATCAGGGACAAGACAATGCTGTCCATTCTCTCTGTATCTAGTCAATATAAAACTTTAAATTTTAGCTACAGCAGTACAGTAAGGACACTAAAGGAAATCAAGGGGCTACAAATTGAAACTGTAGAAGTCAAAGTATTGCTATTCACAGATGATATGATACTATACACAAGGGACCCCAAAATTATATCCAGGAACTCCTACAGCTGATAAACAAACACCTTCAGCAAAGTGGCTGGATACAAATTAATTTCCAAAACATCAGTAGCTCTCTTTTATCCAAGTGATAAATGGATTATGAAAGAAATTAGATAAATAACACAATTCACAGTTACCATAAATAGTATTAAATATCTTGGTGTAATTTTAACCAAGCAAGTGAAAGACTTGTATGGCAAGAACTGCAAGTCTTGAAGAATGAAACTGAAGAAGGTATCAGAAGATGGAAAGATCTTCCATGTGTATGGATCAATAAGAGATTCAATGCAATCCCCATGAAAATTGCAAAACAATTCTTTACAGACTTTGAAAGAACAATACTCAACTTCATCTGAAAACAAAATAAAACAAAACAAAACAACAACAACAAAAAAAAAAACAAGAGGACTAAAACAATTCTGTGCAATAAAAGAGGTATCAACACCTGATCTCAAGCACTACTACTGAGAAATAATAATAAAAACTGCCTGACAGTGGCATAAAAACATACAAGCTGATCAATGGAACAGAAGTAAAAACCCAGACATAAATCCACACACCTATGGACACTTTTTTTTTTTTTTTTTTTAATAAGCAACCACCACCTAACCGAGAAAATAAATTATCTTCAGTAAATGGTCTTAGTCTAACTGGATGTCAAGACCTCCCCTATCAGTGGACTTGGAGAGGGGCAGGGAGGGAGGGTGGGATTGGGAATAAAGGAGGGAAAGGGCTAAGGCTGGGATACAAATTAACCTGTGATTAATATAAAAAATAAAAATTATTAAAAAGAAGAATATAAACAGATCCATTTCTATCAACCTGCACAAAACTCAAGTCCTAGTGGATCAAAGACTTCAACATAAAACTGGATACACTAAATCTGATAGAAAAGAAAGAAATATCCTTGAACGTACTGGCACAGGAGACAACTTCCTGAAAAGAATACCAACAGATCACGCACTAAGGTCAACAATTAATGAATGAGACTCCATGAAATGAAATGGCAAAGGATAGTATCAAAAGGGCAAAACAGCAGCATACAGAATGGAAAAATATTTTCAAAAACACCACATTTGACTGAGCAAAAATATGTAAAATATATAAAGTACTCAAGAAACTAGACATAAGTCACACAATCCAATTAAAAATGGGGTACATATTTAAAAAGAACATTATCAATAGAGAACATGCTAATGCCCAAGAATCACTTAGAGCAATGGTGAACATTTTTATTCATCAAGGAAATGCAAGTCAAACAACTATGACATTCCATCTTACACCTGTCAAGATCTTGAAGATCAAGAACTCAAGGAACAGCTCATGGTAGTGAACATGTGGAGAAAGAGGAACACTACTCCATTGCTGCTGGGAGTGCAAACTTGTATAACCACATTGGAAATCTGATGGTTTCTCAAAAAAAATGGGAATAGCTCTACCTCAAACTTCAGCTACAGCCCTCCTGGGAATATACCAAAAAGAAGCTCCACAATACCACACTTGCTCAACGATGTTCATAGTAACTTTATATAATAGCCAAAAAATTGAAACAATATAGAAGAACGTATAAACAGAATGGGTACATTTACACAACAGAATACTACTTAACTACTAAAAATGATGACATCATGAAGCTTACGTGGAAATGGATGGAACTAGAAAATATCATTAGTGAGGTAAGCTAGACCAAGAAAAACACACATAGTATGTATTCACTTAGAAGTACATATTAGTGATAAAACACAGAATAACCATGCTAAAAAATATACCTAAGAGAGGATACTTCTATGCCAATGAACAGGGGAAACAGATTAGATATCACATTGTGTTAAACGGAGGAAGGAGACTGTGTTGGGAAGGAGTGAGGTTAGGAATAGGAGGAATGGAGTAAAGACAGAATGGATTCAGAGAGTACTGGGAGAGACAATTGGATGGGGGTGGTAATATCAGGGATGAGTTGGAAACCTAGGACAATGGCAGCTCCCAAGGATATATTAGGGTGACCCTAACTAAGACTCCTAGCAATAAGGGATTAAGGTGCCTGGACCAGTCATCTCTTATAACCAGAAAAGACTTCCAATGAACAGATAAGGAGACCAACCAGGCACAAAAATTTAGAGATGCAATTTGTCTTGCCTAAAACAAGTGCAGGGGGAAAGGATGGAGCAGAATTTCGGGGAAGTGCCAAACAATGATTAGCCCAGCTTGAGATCCATGCCATGAGGGAAAGCCCATCCCTGACACTACTGATGATATTCTACTATGTTTTCAGAGAGAAGCCTAGCATAACTGTCATCAGAGAAGCTTCACCCAGCACTGTGGAAAGTGATGCAGGAATCCACAGCCAAACATTAAGTGGAGCTTGGGGAATCTGGTGGAAGAGAGGAAGGAAGGATTGAAGGAGCCAGAGGGAACAAGGACACCATAAGGAAACCTACAGAATCAACTAACTTGGGTCCCTGGAGACTCACAGAGATTGACTGGCCAACCAGAGAGCATGCCTGGGATGGACGTATGACCTCTGCATAAATGTAACAGCTGTACATCTGGGTCTTCACACGGGACTCCTGAAGTATGCGGAGGGGCTGTCTCTCAATACATTGACGGTCTTTTGATTCCGTTCTCCTAACTGGGTTGCCATGTCTAGCCTCAGTAGAAGATAAGGCTAGTCTTACTGAAACTTAATATGCCAAAGTTGGTTGATATCCATGGGAGGACGCCCCTTTTCTGAGGAGATGGGAGGAGGATTGGATGGGGAGGGGAGGAGAGAGTAAGGAACTGGGAAGAGAGGAGGGAGGACAATGAGACCAGGATGTAAAGAAAATGAATAACTTAATTAATAAAAACAAAAATAAATAAATACCTATAATTAGGAAAAATGAATAAAAAAGATTTAATCATTCAAACAGATTTCAGCTATTAAATTTCTAAATGCTTATTATTCTCATGCTGTCAAACTACTCAAAGGATATTTATCCTTATGCTTTTGATGTTAGACTTCACACCAGAGTTGATGTATGACACTTTTTTTTTACTTTGTTCTTTCTTTTTTTTTATTTTATTTTTCTTATTAGTTACATTTTGTTAACTCTGTGTCCCAGCTGTATCCCACTCCCTCATTCCCTCCCCAACCCCACACTCCCTCCCTGGTCTCCTCCCTGCCCCTTTTCAAGTCCACTGATAGGGGAGGACCTCCTTCCCCTTCATTTGACCCTGTTTTCAGATGAAACTCTGAGAGAGATATTATGGCTGGCCCTCATTGCTTTTACTTCTATCATGAAATCCATAAATACCTAGTAGTCACTGGACTACTGGAAGATCCAGAAGTAACAATCCTATGTTAGTGTTAGATACAGATTTTGCTGTGTATAATTTCTTAGCAACTTAGTTTTAAGATAATTAATTTATTTATGGAGGAAATGAAGACTATCTTTATATAGATAGTTTCCCCATTACATAGAAGGAATTATCCTGAGCATAATACAATATTTCAAGAGTGTTTTTACATATGATGATATTGATCTGATTTATTATTGATGATGACACTAGAATATTTTAAAATCAGGAACAAAAGGAAGGAGTGGTCAGAACATTGTTGGGAATTTTAAAATATCTCCATATACTGGGCTGTGTGGAGTAAAATACAGGAAAAGTAACAGTATTTACAATCAATTGAGTACTTTACAGGCTACAAGTAATGATAGGAAATCTGACACATAAAGTAGCTTTGCAGGTATTAGCTAAGTTAATAACCCTGTGTGTAAATTTGCTCAGTACACAACAAGGACATGTGTTCAACCATGTTTGTAGAAGCTTTATTTGTAATAGCCAGAACTTGGAAACAACCCAGATGTCCATCAACGGAAGAATGGATACAGAAATTGTGGTATTTTTACACAATGGAATACTACTCAGCAATCAAAAAGGAGAAAATCATGATATTTGCAGGTAAATGGTGGAATCTAGAAAAGATCATTCTGAGTGAAGTATCCCAGAAGGAAAAAGACAAACATGGTATATACTCGCTTATATAGACCTACAAGATATGATAAACATAATGAAATCTATACACCTAAAGAAGATAATCAAGAAAGTGGACACGGGCGAAGATGATCAATCCTCATTTAGAAAGACAAATGGGATGTGCATTGAACGTATGACAGGAGTCTACCACAAAAGGCATCTGAAAGACTCTACCCAGCAGTGTTTCAAAGCAGACACTAATACTCATGACCAAACCCTTGGCAGAGTGCAGGGAATCATATGAAAGAAGGGGAGTTAGTATGATATGGAAAGGATATTAAATATAAAGACCAAATATATCTGGGCACAGGGTATTTTCTGAGACTGACACTCAACCAAGGACCATCTATGGATATAACATAGAACTTCTGCTCGGATGCAGCCCGTGGTAGCTCAGTAACCAAGTAGTTTTCCAAAGTAAGGGTAACAGGACTATTTCTAACAGGATCTCAAGGACAGGCTCTTTGACCTCCACCCCCCCCCCAGGGGGGAGGAGCAGTCCTGTTAGGCCACAGAGGAGGACTCTACAGCTAGCCCTGAAGTTACCTGATAAAACAGGGTCAAATGAAAGGGAAGGAGGTCCTCCCCTATCAGTGGACTTGAAGGGGCAGGGAGGAGACTAGGGAGGGAGTGTAGGGTTGGGGAGGCAATGACGGAGTGGGATACAGCTAGGACACAGAGTTAACAAAATGTAACTAAAATAAAATAAAATAAAATAAAATAAAATAAAATAAAATAAAATA
>NW_026596240.1:5795132-5821815 GCF_907164565.1 Psammomys obesus | reverse complement strand
TAAAATAAAATAAAATAAAATAAAATAAAATAAAATAAAATAAAATAAAATAAAATAAAATAACCCTGTGTGTGAACTGAGTCTATAATACATTTTACATGCTCAGCTAGTCAAGGCCTGAGACATCATGTTCTTTTGATCCCTCTAATCCTTAAATGTGAGAAATATTGTGTTTTACTTAAAACAATACAACAGGAGCGATTATAGTCTGTATCCTGGCTGTTGTAAAATGCTTGAGTGTCACTTGAGAGTGATTCTAGCTCTCCACACCTTAGATGCTGCCAGCGATATGATGGCAATGAAGGGAATGTGGGTCACTGTACCATTTGCACCAGTGGTTGATGTATTTTTTAAATGTTTTTTATTTTATTTATTTGAGATTTCAATATATTTCAATTGTTTTTCTTCTCTTTTCTCTCTCCAAGCCCTGCCATTTATTCCTCCTTGCTTTTGTAAAAGCTCATGGTCCCCTTTTCTCAATAATTGCTGTTTACATACATATGTGCATGTCCATATACATGTATCTGTATAGATATGTATATTTATAAAGTAAAACTTCCATTTAGTTTGTGTGAAATTTACTTCCTTGAAGATTTGTCTATTCTAGCTTATAAACATTATTTTTTGAAAATATTATTTCTACTCATTTAAGAAAGACATTTCAGTGAGTAAAGAAAAGCACTAGTCATTTTGGAATTTAGACTACTAGTGTTATAAACAATGGACCTTCAAAAAATGAAAAAGAAAAGTGTCTACTTTTACTACCTCTGTGCCTCTGATTTGAATTCTTGTTTCAAGTTTGATTCCTTGTTTGATTCATGGTGTCTTCTGTAGTTGACTCAGGGAAAGGTAGCAGGAACCATTAATATCTTGTCTTGCACCGTGAAAACAATTCTGCAACTCCACCAGTTCCCGTGAAGAATGGCTTTTAAATATGTATAGAAAGAGCTGCTCTTTGATAGATCGCAGAAAGGCTTTTTCACTGAGAGAACAGGCCCATCCCAGTGCCTGACATTGTCCAACAGATGACAGTTCAAACACTGTTGTCAATACACTTTTATTTTAAAATAAAAAAGTGACTGATGACCAAAACATTCCACAGGGCAAAAACTAGAGTTCTGTTGTCTCCTAAAATCGAGGTGTTGAGATTCAGCTTAAGATATCCAAATTCTTATTTCTGCCCAGTCCCATCTAGTGGTTCAAACCAATTTTGTATTTATTTACATGCACACATATTGTTATTAAACAGGAATATCTTAATAAAAGGAATATGTCAGTAACTACTGCAGAATTGTATGGGGCAGGGAATTTTTTCTGCTTTCTCATCCCAGTATCTGGGAGAATGTTTCTTGCTTCTTTATACTCAATGACTTTTTTAAAAGAAACATCCGATGAGTTATTTAAATCCCCAGGTCCTCATATGATACTTTCTAGGTCTTTAGACTTTCTAAACAGTTGTTTGACCTTAGTTATGAGTATGATGCTATTTTTCTATAATATATGCTGATAGTCTAATTCCCACTATGTTAGAATGGGAATAGAGTTATTACAGAAAAAATGAGTTAATGATCAAACCATACAGGGACAGACTGGGTCCTCACTCTAAATCACTGATGACTCTAAAGGAACAGAAGACAATACCTCTCTTCCTGGTTCACCCATGCCCTGTTTTGTGGAAATGACTATTCAAATCTTTAATCATGTAAATCCAACCTTATAGATTCCATGAAGTTATGGTGAATATGGTAACCATCTTGTATATGCATATATGTTTATGTATATACTTACATGTATATCTGAATGCTGTATATTTCAAGGTAGTTCAAAAAATTGGTCTTAGAATTTTACACTACAAGGAAATATTTTTAGAAACAGCTGTTACTTGGTCTGATTTCAATATTTTATAATGTAAAATGCATTTAAATATCACATTATACATCATAAATACTCACAAATACTCACTATTGTTGTCAATTGAAAATACAATAAAAGCATTAAAAAGTAGAAGTAAAGAGACAGTGGCAGGAAGACTTATGAAGACAGGCAGACGGGGAGATTTCTGTTCAAAGCAAGGAATTCATCGACCCACAAATAGCTGAGTGAGGCAATGAGGCTCATCTTCTAAAGTTTCGAAGAATATGCTGTCTAGTTGATGCCGTTATTTAGGGCATCCTGTCTCCAAACTTTGAAAAAGTTGTGTTTCTGTAACACTAACTTCCTTGCTAGAGGCACTTTGTCACAGCAAGTTTGCAACATCGGCAGACTTTTCCAGGATCTTGTTCTTTTGGTAGCATAATTCTTTCACATCATGCACAGTTGATCTCTGTCATTGAGCCAACTCTTCTTGTGGTTGACTCTTCCAGATCACTTTTCTGTCCTATAAATGTGTGACTTTTTTTTTTTTTTTTTTTTTTGCCTTGTAACCTAAGTGGCACCCAGATGGTTGTGTATTGTATAACAAAAGTTGCTCCTTGCCAATTACTAGGATAATAAACAATGCCTTTAGGATCCATAACTGAGAAAAAGCATGCAGGGTCTGATTTATACTTAATAGGATTATCTCCATTTGTATGAATTTTCTAATAAACAGTATACTAACAGAAGTGAACCTAGGAAAAAAGAAAGGCATAAGCAAGAAAGAGAAAGGGGAATAGAACACGTCAAAAGATTTGGGAAGGGATAAGTACAGCCATCATACCTGGATAGCTGAAAGAAATTTTCTCCATAAGACCCAGCACAATGAACACACAGAATAAAAGTGGGAGAGGGTAGCTTTGTCCACAGGTAGGCAAAGTTGCTGCCTGTTGTGAAATGTTGTTCTCACACTTGCTTATTTCCACTTCTGTGATATGGAGCCCTGAGGTTTCCTTGATTAATGATGAGCTGTTCCAAATAGAATTCTCCCATCTTTTTGTGACTTCAAAATGTTCAACTTTATGTTGCCAGTTATACACTGTCCACCTGCACTGACTCTTATCTTTTGCATTGGCAGCAATCTTTAGAAAAATGTCGGTTGTGTTAGCATAACGATGAATATGTTATCAGCTTGTGAAACAAGAACAAATAGAAAAGTATTAAAATGAATGCTTTCTGTGAAAGACTGAAACATTAAAGTAATATACATGTGGAAGAAGACACATTTTATTCTAGTTTACTAATTTATTCACCACGTACTTACTAAAATTGCCACACACACTGTAACTCAACTACATCTTCTAGGAAATTAGTACAGAACATAATTTACTCTTTAAACTGTTTACATCATTTAAAGACAAAATTAAGACCCAAAATATTGATGATCCCCAAATAATGTAATTTTATTAAGAGAAAGATAACTTTTTAAAGATGAATGTAGAAAATGAGAATAGAAGCTCTTAATTTACGTGGAACTGGCAAAATAAATAAACATAATCAAGACAAAGAGATCATTCAACTGAGTCATAGAATGAGTCAGTATGGATTGTCCTCATGTGGGAAAGAACAGTCTGAGAAAAATACAAGCAACTAGGAAAATGGGTTTACTATGGAAACCTGAACGAGCAACATACATAATGACGAATAAGGGCTGAGGAGAGGGATTACTTGGTACAGTGCTTGCTGGGCACTCTTGAGGACCTGAGTTTGATCTTCAGCACCCATCTAAAATAGTGAATGAATATGGCAGTGCTGTAACCCAGCCATGGACAAATATAGATAGGAGGGTGCCTGGGAAATGCAGTCCAGTCTGACTAGTTGAGTCAGTAAAGGTCAGGTTCGGTGAAAGACCCTGTCCTTGTACTAACATAGAGAACAAACTGAGAAAGATACTGAACAATGATGGCTGGTTACCACGTGCATTTGCATTTTCAGACATGAGAGTACATAGGAATAAACACTAAACACACACACACACACACACACACACACACACACACACACACACCTGCAAGAATGAAGGGGGAGTTAGTAAGACCTTGAGAGGATAAGAGCTCCACAAGGACCAAATATATCGGGGCACAGGGGGCTTTTCTGAGACTGATTCTCCAACCAAGGACCATGCATGGATGTAACCTAGAGCCTCTGCTCAGGTGTAGCCCATGGCAGGTCAGTAACCAAATGGGTACCCTAGTAAAGGGAACAGGACTATCTTTGACATGAACTCAGTGGCTGGCTCTTTTACACCCCCCACCAAAAGGAGGAGAAGCCTTGCTAAGCCACAGAGGAGGACATTGCAGCCAGTCCTGAAGATATCTGATAAGCTAGGGTTAGATGGAAGTGGAGGACTTCCCTTATCAGTAGACTTAGAGAGGAGCATGGGAGGAAATGAGGGATGGAGGGTAGCGTTGGGAGGGCATGAAGGAGGGGGCTACAGCTGGAAGAAAAAGTGAATAAAATGTAATTAATATAAAAATTATAAAAAGAATGATGACAGAGAATAATAAAGCTTAAAACGCAACTAGAGAACAGATGTTTCTGTCCTTCTAAGTTATCTTGAAATGCTCAACAGTTTTCTACAGGCACCCTTCAACGCTTGAATGTCTTAGACAAGGATGTATAATATTTTCAATTCTGAATTTTGGTAAACATTTTTCAGACTGACTCTGCAGGATAAAGAAAAAGGAGGAATTACAGTATGCTCACGTTCTTATAAAAAAATCACTAACTTCTCATTTTGATGGAGTATAAATTTTCTCTTTTCCTGTGTGTGCTTTTCCAACAGGGCCTCACTCTGTTTTTTATGAGTTGGATTTACTATTGACAGGTTCATCCAGCTCAAGATTATATCCAGTGTCTTAAACCTAAAGGCATTGAAAAAAATCAAATATAGTTTGACTTTTCTTTCTTTACACAGAGTAATATTTTCCTTTGAGATCTGTTGTTCTCACCAGATTCAAAAATTTTAAAAAATATTTTTTTTATTTATTACAGTTAATTCACTTGGTATTCCAGCTGTAGTCCCCTGCCTTGTCCCTTTCCAACCCTGCCCTCGTTCCCTCTTCTTCTCCTATGCCCCTCCCACAGTCCACTGATAGGGATGGTCCTCCTCACTTCCATCTGACCCCATCCTATGAGGTCTCATCAGGACTGGCTGCATTACCTCCCTCTGTGGCCTGCTAAGACTGCTCCCACCCCCGTGTCAGGGGGACATGATCAAAGAGCCATCCACTGAGTTCATGTCAAAGACAGTCCCTGTTGCCCTTACTGGGAAACCAATTTGAACACTGAGCTGCCAAGTGTTATACCTGTGCAAGGTTTCTAGGTTAACTCCACGCATGGTCCTTGTTTGGATTATCCATCTTAGAAAAGACCCCTTTGCCCAGAATTTTTGGTTCTGTTGCTTTCCTCTTGGAGATCCTGTCCCCTCCTCTTTCCCCCTTCTTTCATAAGATTCCCTGCATTCTGCCCAGAGTTTGGCTATGAGTCTCAGCATCTGCTTTGATAGCCTGCAGGGTTGAGTCTTTCAGAATACCTCTGTGGTAGGCTCCTGTCCTGTTCCCT
Organism: Psammomys obesus; assembly: GCF_907164565.1. Lineage (NCBI taxonomy): Eukaryota > Metazoa > Chordata > Mammalia > Rodentia > Muridae > Psammomys > Psammomys obesus. The sequence continues at coordinate 5,816,337 of NW_026596240.1, read as the reverse complement.
GTTTTCTCCCTTTTCCGATGTCTATCCCGTTTGCCTCTCTGAATGAGAATTGATCATCTTATCCAGGGTCCTCCTTCTTGCTTAGCTTCTTCAGGTGACCCTGAGATTTCACCTTGGCCATTTCATCAGAATGGCCAAGATCAAAAACTCAAGTGACAACACATGCTGGAGAGGATGTGTAGAAAGGGGAACCCTCTTCCATTGCTGGTGGGAATGTAACCTTGAACAACCACTTTAGAAATTAATCTGAAACTTTCTCAGAAAATTAGGAATAGTGCTACCCTAACGCCCAGCTATACCACTCTTAGGATATATCCAAAATATGCTCAAGCATACAACAAGGACATTTGCTTAACTATGCTCATAGCAGCTTTATTTGTGATAGCCAGAATCTGGAAACAACCCAGATGTCTCTCAACCAAGAAAAAGATACAGAAATTGTGGTTCATTTATGTAATGGAATACTACTCAGCAATTATAAACAAGGAAATCATGAAATTTGCAGGCAAATCGTGGGAACTAGAAAAGATCATCCTGAGTGAAGTACCCTAGGATCAGAAAGACACACATGGTATATACTCATTTATAAGTGGATATTAGACATACAATATAGGCTAAACATACGAAAATCAAATTCAAACTTTAAAGCTACACAGTTAATTTGATCCTTACACATCTTTCCATAATCATATATCATTGTTCAATTTTTTTTTGGCCTATGTATTTGTATCTTTCTTTGTTTAATAAATGGTGTCTTCCAAATTATTCTTAGGCATTACTTCAAATTATTATTATTATATAATATTTAAGGCCAATTTTTTCAATATTGCACTTTTTATTTCTGAGGGATGGAGGGATAGCTCAGTGATTAAGAGCACTTATTGCTCTATCAGAAGACCCTGGTACAGTTATCAGCACCCACTTTTGATGGCTCCAGACGACCAATAACTCCAGTTGGAAGATATCCCACACTCTGTATCTTCTGATGACAACTGCATGCAGATATAAGCATACAAGTACCTTCCACACACATAAATAAAAGTAATCAATATACCTCTTAAAGTAAAACCAGTGAATTTTGTTACTCTTTTACACATTTTTACATTCATCATCAAGTAAATGATAGTCATAGTTAAGGTGTTTGTCTACCATTTATTGTTTCTACTGCTACTTTTAAAAATTGAAGAGCTCTTCATTTTTAAAGACATATTTTACTGTTTATTTATGGTATACAATACACATGTAGTTTGGTTCATTAGTTTTCTGACAATCATTCACTTGCCACAGAGGCCAGAGGAGAGACAGCTCTGAATCACCTAACATGACAACTTGCTTGGAACCAAACTGGGGTCCGCTCTAAAAGCAATGTGCACCCTTAACTGCGAAGCTGTTTCCTCACCCTTCTAGTGTGGCTTTCAATATTGACTGTGAATATGAAAGTCATGATCCCTATTTCATATTGTTTACATTTTCCTTTTGCTGCTTACACACATCACATACAACATTATTGAAGTACACTGAACATACAGCAAACTGAAAATGCTTAAAAAAACGGTACTTAATGTCCATTGACATCAAATGGATGTAAACACCCATTCAGTAAGTTACCATAATCCAAATCAGGTGCACATGCATGACTGGGGCCTTTTCTAACCTATATTCCTAAGGATTCTTTTCCTCTTCTGATCTCTCAGTAATGACATATCTACTTTTCCCATTTCCTAAATTTTGTGTAAATGTTCTATATAGTAGTACTCTGATGCCTTTTTATAACCACTCAGCATACTTACTTTGAGATTTATATCACCATATGAATCAGTAACTCATACATTTTTAGTACTGAGCAGCAATCTAGTGAGTGAATATATAGTAACTGTTTCATTCTTTTCTTGAAGGACATTTGAGTTCTGTCTTATTTTGGCTACCAAAATTAAAGTTACTGTGGACATTCATCCAGAAGTCTGTGTGGAAACAAGCTTTATTTTTCTAAAGTAAACACCTAGAAGTGAATTGGATAGCTCACACTGTTGTGCTTAACCTTTTCCCAAACTGCAAATTTATCTTGAAAATGATACATGATAAATGATATGTATGAACAGAGAATGAGATATTCAGGGGCTACATAAAATTGGCAAATTTTGGGATAGGGGATAGTTTATATTTTAAGCATTCCATTAATACTTAGTGGTAATTTTTGTTGAATTCCCCCTTCCTCCTCTGTCTTCTTATACCCTGGCCCAAAGAATCTACTGATTTTCTCCAAAACTTCATATATATTTCTTCTGAATATTTATATTTTCTTCTGTGTTTTAGTTTCTAGTTTCTCACTTCAGTTTTGTGTATTTTTGAAGTAATAAACAGAGGTTATCTGTTGAGCTCTTTCCGTGCAAAGTTTAGTGTATAAGTTTACTATTAAGTTCTGCTAATTGCATGTAATATTTATGCTTTTATCTTGTTTTCATTTAGTTTTGAATGGTATTTGTTTTATCATCATTTAACTATATATCAGTCAACTTATTATTCTCCACATTAAAAAATAGTGTGTGTGTGTGTGTGTGTGTGCTTGTGTGTGTTGGTATGTTCATGTGAATGCAAGTGCCTTTAGAGAATACAATAAACTTTCAGATCCACAGGAGCTGAAGCTACAGGAAGCTGTGAGTTGCATGTGGGTGTTGAGAAAGAAAGTCCAGTCCTCCTGAAAAACAGCAAGTGCTCTTGTGCACTGAGCCTGGATCACTCATTTATATTTTTAAAAATTGCTTTAAATTCTACATCTTTGAGGATACTTTTTTGGTTTTTGTTTGTTTGTTTTTTAATTTTATTTTTCTCATTAGTTACATTTTGTTAATTCTGTATCCCTCATTCCCTCCCCAGTCCCACCCTCCCTCTCTCATCTCCTCCCTGCCCCTTTCCAAGTCCACTGATAGGGGAGGACCTCCTCCCCTTTCATATGACTCCGTTTTGTCCGGTATTTTCAGGACTGGCTGCAAAGTCCTCCTCTGTGGCCTAACAGTACTGCTCCTCCCTTGGGAGGTGGGGAGGTCAAAGAGCCAGTCATTGAGTTCCTGTTAGAAATAGTCTTTGTTCCCCTTACTATGGGAAACCAATTGATTACTGAGCTATCACGGGTCACATCCGAGCAGAGATTCTAGGTTTTATCCTCTCATGGTCTTTGGTTGAGTGTCTATCTCAGAAAAGACCCTGTGCCCAGATATGTTTGGTCCTTGTGGAGCTCCTAGAGGATACTTATTTGTTTTGTTATTTATATCTAAATTAATTCATTTTTGATCAGTAAAAACAGTTGATATTTATCAAATCACTTTAGATTTGTTGACATAATTCTTAGCACCTATTGTCATGTGCTGTGTTTTGGTGTGTCATGTACACTTAATGAAGTTGCCAGTTTTGCTCCTGTTGTGGTCTGTAATGCTCTATAAAAAAAGAATAGCAAGTCTGTAAAAGTTGTTCATGTTTTTTAAATGCTTTCCGATTTCCTATCTTTATTTGGACTATTTATTCAAAGGTAAATATTGAACTCTCTGTTACTTGTAGGATTAGTCTTTATAGTTTTATTAAATTTACATCAACTAGTTAAAAACTCTTACATAATATGCATATTCAGCTATGATTGTTACATTATTTTTAGCACATGTTAATTATCCACAGTGATAGGTTTTATGTTGATATTTTAATAGATGTATGTCATTATCTTGTTAAACTGATATGTTTGCCCCTAATCAGTTCTTTTTCTGGTAAGAGACTTTCCACTGGTGTTGGCTGAATTGACATTAGCACAGCTTCCTTTTGATTAACCATAGCAGTGCTCTTTAAGTACTGGATGTTTTTGTTCTGCTTTGTTTTGGATAGTTATCATTTTCCACTATTGACTTAATCTTTATCTCAGCAATGATTTAGGACTGTGCTAAATTTGAAATATTTTTCAAATTTTTGCAACCCAGCTTCCTAGCTTTTTTGTTGTTGTTGTTGCTGTGGTTTACAAGGAGAAATTGTTCCATTATAGGCTAGCTAACAGATTTCTGATTTGACTTCAGACTTTTTCCAGGTGAAGAAGGGCTTGCACCTGCACTTATGGCCAAGGGCGGGGAGGACAGAAGCCCTAAGTTAGAAACTGCAGTTGCCATTTGCAAAATGGACATGCTATGAAATTCTTCCTAAATGTCTAAATGTTTATGTTTATGCCCATACACCTGAGTTGCTCTCAGCCATGGCCAGAGAAGCTTGGTCTTTCAATGGATAGCAGCAGTCTATGGAGAGATGCACACTATTCTCTCTCCTCTTCTTTTTGAATGCAAACTACAATAGAAAGAAAAATGACAGAGGGAAAGCAACATAAATGCATTGTAACAAAACACTGAGTTTCAGTAACAGGTAAAGACCGTTACAAGAATAACTAGTAACAAGCTGAAAAGCCTTTATCTCTATAGAAATCTTAAGCAATCTGAGACCAAAGCTTGTGTTCATGACCAAGAAATTTTATGCAACAGGTTAGTACCTGTTTTTGTTTGTTTGTTTAAAGTTGTTAGAAAGCCATTATGAACAATGGGTGTACATTTCAGTAAGATAAAGCTGAAATTCATAAAATAAAGACTGACAGTATTTCTTTCATTGAAATTGAGGATCTCTTTAGAATGAAATTCAGTTATTAGAGACGACGCCCATCATAGTTACACAAGCCTGTTTATTTGTTATAAAGGTAAGTTTTGGCCACCATGCTAAAATGGTTGTTTGACTTGAGCATCTCAAACTATGGTAAAAGCCTAGAAACTTATGGTGTGTGCGATAAAGTGAAAAATTTCTTATCTGGTTTTCAAGGCCCTCTGTATCCTCGCTCCACTTCACCTATCGATGATTCCACTGCTGTCAACCTCTCACTGAGGAGAAGAATTAACATGAGCTTTGCAGTGTGACCACTCTGATAATGAATCATGGCAGTCTTCCTCTTCAGCCAGGCACTCACTGACTTTGAGTGTCAGGTTATTATCTTCAGTGTCAAGACACTGATGGATGACTCTCTATGCTCTGTATGAGCATGTGACTTAAGATACTTTTCTTCTGTTAAGACACAGGGTGAGAAAGGCAAAATATCCTTATCCTAAACTGAAACAGTTGGAATAATCTAGGAATAATCTTAACCATTATGTAAGAGAAGTATGAGGGTTGTGTGAAGCAGGACAGATAGAATTGATTCCTGTGTTTAGCTATAACTTTTAAGAATTTCAGGAGATTATTAAACAGGCTGTACAGCAAGGGTATGGGTGTAACTGAGAACCAAGAAATAGAGGCAAGAAAATCCAATATGAATACCATTAGTCAGAAGTTTTACCCAAGTAAGCTAGGGTGCTTGGGATCACAATGGCCATATTAATTCCTTTGGAGCTACTGACAACCTAAAGCTTTTTGACTTTGACTTTCAAACTAGAGCTGGAATGGAAGCCATAGGTGGTTTGGGAATAAAGATGAAAGTGTAAATCTTAGTCATCAATGAAAAGGAATCAAAGCTTAAGCTACTAGCAGAATGGTTTTGAACAGGTTGTAGGTATGTCAAATCTACTCACTTAGGCATTAATAAAATAATTTGTAAAGTACTTTGGTGTTTATTTGAGCACTTCAAATTCTGTTGACAACAGACATTTTAAAGAAAGCTGCTGATACACGGGCCTGTTATTATTAACCCAGGTTTCACTAGACTCTCTCTTCCTGTCAGAGATTTTAAGGTTGAATCCATCAAGTAATTGGAGCATGAACATTGATTGCTGTCACAGCCAGCACAGATTTGGAAAATGGCTTGTAAGTTTTATTGACTTTATATACGGAATGAAGAGTGATATTAATTAACATGAAAAGAATTTATAGTTTGTGTTTTTTCATTTCTTTTTGCAATAGATCACTTATATTGATACTCCTGAAGTGTTGTTCTACCATTATATTTGTGTTGCATAGCATTCACTCAGAAAGACACTGATAGAAGAGAGAAACATGTTGGAATTTTTAATATGTATTTTAAAAGTTCCATACATTTACAACTCTATGTTGCTCAGATTCATTTACCCCTATCACCTTTCAATATTTGCTACTACTGCTACCAATCTCCCAGTTTCATGTCATTTTCAATTTTTTGTTGTCAATAACCCTGAGGGCAGATAATACTACCAATATACGCATAAATAGATGGGGATCATCCATTAGGGGAAAGGGCATACCACCAGAACCTACATTCCCAAAGAAGAATAATGTTTTTTTTTTCTCCCTCAGCAACCATCAACCACCAATTTCTTCTCCAATAAGGGCTGGACTTTAGGAGCCCTTTTGCCATACATACAGAAAATTTAGTTGGCTTGGTCTTATGCAAGTAACTATAGCTACTATGAGTTGAGGTATGCAACAGCTACACAGTTTTCAGAAGGCAGAATCTCAAAATAATTTTCTCCTTATGACAGATCTTATATTCTTTTTGTTTGTGAAGCTCCCTGAGCCTTGGGTGGTGGGAGATGCATACAGATGATCCCCCCACAGTTGAATGCTCAGACATCTATACTGAGTACTTTAAGAAGAATCTTCATTAGAAGACTCTTACCCATTGCAAAAAAAAAGTTTCTTTGACCAAAGTAGAGAAGAGCTAAAATCTATATTCTTTTTTTAATTTTTTAAAATTTTAATAATTATTATTTATTAAAATTTATTGATTTTATATCCCTGCTCTGGTCTCCTCCCTCATCTCCTCCCAATCCCATCCACTCTCCCTCTTCTTCCCCTAAGCCTCTCCCCTAGACCACTGATAAGGAAGGTCCTTCTCCCCTTCTATCTGATGCTAGTCTATCAGCTCTCATCAGGACTGGTTACATTGTCTTCCTCTGTTGCCTGGCAAGGCTGTACCCCACAGGGTTAGGTGATCAGAGAGCCTACCATTGAGTTCATGCCAGAGACAGTCTCTGCTCTTCTTAATGGGGAACCCACTTGGAGACTGAGTTCATGGGCTACATCTGAGCATCAGTTTTAGGTCTTTTCCATGTATGGTCCTTGGTTGGGGAATCAGTCTCAGGGAGCAGTTTTTATGGCTCTGTTGGTCTCCTTTTGGAGCTCTTGTCTCCTGTAGGTCTTTCTATCTTTTTTAAACATGTAAGATATTTTTATTTTACTTTTTATTCATTTTTACATCCTTATTGTAGCCCCATCCCTCCTCCACACCCAGTCTTACCCTCCTTTCCTCTTCCCTTTCCCCTTTTCCTCAGAAAAGTGGATGTCCCTTTCCCATCCACCTCAGCTCATCAAGTTGCATCAGGACTGAGCATGTACTCTTCTTCTGTGGCCTGGCCAAGCAGTTCCTTCAGGGGGAAGTGATAAAAAAGCTGGTAAGTGAGTCCTTGTACAATTATGTCCCTGCTTTCCTTACTAGAGGTCCCACATAAACACCATCTGCTACATCTTTGTAGGGGGACTTGGTCAAGTTCATATATGGTCCTTGGTTGATGCTTCATTCTCAGCAAGCCCCTCTGGACCCTCGATAGTTGACTCTCTTTTTGTGGAGCTCCTGTCACCCCCAGGTCTTTTTCTCTTTCCTCTCACTTTTCCACAAGACTCCTTATGCATTGCCCAATGTTTGGTTGTGAGTCTCAGCATCTGTTTTGAGGCTCTGCTGGGTAGAGGCTTTCAGAGAACAACTTTGTAAAACTCCCGTCTGCAAGCATAGTAGAGTATCTTTCATGGTGTCAGAGATGGCACTCTCAGATAGGTGGGTCTTCAGTTGAACAAGGCATTGGTTGGGCATTCCTTTGTCTCTTCTCTGTCTGCTCTGTCTTTATCCCTGAACATCTTATAGGCAGGATAAAATTTGGGTCAAAGTTTTTGTGAGTGGGTTGGTATTCTATGAGGCACAAACTCAAAGAAAATAGCATAGAGGTTCAAAAGGAGAATGCATAAATCTCATTTGGAATGGGAGATGGAGTAGAAAGAGGTAGTCGCTGAAGAGAGTGAACAAGGTAGGAGAGGGAGTGCAGAGAATTAAGAAAGTGGAGATCAGACCTGGGGGAAGCAAGGGCAAGAGGACAGAAGGCCTGGAGATATCTCTGTGACAAGTGGCAGACCTAAATCAGGGTAGGCTCCTGTGCGGATATAAGGGGGACTCAAGCAGAGACTCCTAGTAGCAGAGGCCATGTAGACTGAAAAGGACACCCTGTGACTAGATTAGTCTCTTTGCAGGGGAAAGGGAGCATCTGTATTCTTAACTCAGACCTCCTACTTATTTTCTAGCAGAATTTTCAATTGTGAAAACATAGAACTCTTTATTGTTCTATGGCTTCTTTTTGCCTTCCAGATATTTCTTTAAAATAAAAGGTTCCTTCCTGTCCATAAGTTACTTGATAATTGGTATTAGTCTATACACAAATCAGAAATATGTCTTGATTTATTTCAGGAATATTTCAGGATGCTTAAACATTTACTGTATGTCCTCCATGAGAAGCTTCTTTGATAATGACCCATTGCTCCTTGGCTATGACATTTATTTTATTTCTCCTTTGGAAATGGGTAAATTAACATATACAAAATTAATCACGACAGGACTTTTATAAAATGGAGTAATAAATAAAAAATCATGAAATCACACTGTCTCTGACTGCTTTCTCTCACTTTTTCTTTGAAAAGTGATAAACTTTGAATATGTATAATTTGTTCATTTTTAAACTTGACACTAACTAAGCTGAATGAAGGATCATGTAGTGGTTAGGAATTTTGAGCTGCTACGTTAAAGATATAAACAACATTCTGTCTCATTTATACCAGCTCAGTAGTTAGTTATTCAGCCACTTTAAACATCACACGTTTCAAATGAGAGTAAAAGTATTTCTAGCTTCATAAAATGTTTTGAAAATCAGGCAGCAATGCATTGTGGGGTATGAAGTGGTGAGCACTGCTAAAGGACACAATGCGGCTTATTAAGTTTGAATTTGGTACATATGTTATTAAAATCATTATAAGCATGGATAGAACAGGTTTTTCCTAATCTCTGCTGAAATCCCATCAGGGTAGAGGGTTAGCTATGTTGTCAGCAAATTTCTCTAATTATTTTGGTCCTTAGTATAAACTGTGTTTCTTTCCTAACATTGCTGTCTAATGCTTCAATTTTTCTTTTTGATCATATTTTCTCCTATCAATTTGATTGAAAATCAGATGCTGGTTCTTCCCTACTGTTCCATCTTAGATTATGAGTAGGGGAATATCTCATAGATGTTAAGATATAAAACTAGATTTTAAGGTGCCTAGCTGATATTATTAAGCAGTACAAGTTCTCACATTATCATACCACATATTCCTAATCATCAACTCTCCAATGACTGAGAATAACTAAGAAGATCTGAACATTATTGAATTTACCTGTAATTGAATTTTATTGGCAATTTCTGAAGGCTTTTGATTTTGTGTTTGTTTTATTTTTATTTTGTCTTGATGCTTGGCAAACTGAAAACTTCAAGCCACATTTAAAGTTGAGTGATAGAAAAATAAGGTACATTTTATGTGTATGATTATTATTGTTATTAGTAGTAGTAGTATATTTGTCATGAGAGAGGCTCTCATGTATCCTAGATGGACCTTGGACTCTGTAGAAGAGAGGTTGATTTGAACTCATTCTCCATCTTCCTACCTCCCAAATGAGTTAATCATAAGCATATATTACATTATACCCACATACCTGAGTCATTTGACATGTGTCTATGACACACATGATTTGCAAGAATATTAGCTCATAGCTATGGTAGATATTTTTAAAATTTTTACCCATTTTGGTTATCCATCTTCTAGATGTATGATTAGACTGTACTTCCCGATGTCTTATTGGTTGAAGGAGCATAAGAACTGTAAGAGGAAATGAGCCAGCTCTCTTCTGAGAGAAAATACTTGACTACTCATGAAGGAAACTCTTTCTTCCCTTCCATAGCCCCTCTGCCACAGCAGCCTACAGGAGTGAATGGTGTCCTCCCCAGTGGCCTGAGTCCATGGGTGTTCCAGTCCTGTTAACCCAGCTTACCCCGGGTAATACAAAAGCAAAGAGGAGTTCAAATTAAGTTTCACTTTTGAGAGAAAGGCTGGTGTTTTTAGTTAAGTTCATTCTGCCTACATAGCCTGAAAGGGAGCATAAAGACACCGAGAAGCGATTCTTTTCAACTGCACATGACTGACAAATTCTTCTCTGAGGAAAAGTGAAAGTAGGATTGCTTTACTGAATTAACATGGTAAAGGTGTACTATGAAAGCTTGCTAAAAATCTTTTTTACTTCTTCCCACATCATAGCAAATTGCATTCAAGGTAAATAAATAAACAAACAAACCTATTTCTAGGACTTTGGGGACTGCTTGTTATACTGTTGAGATCATTCTTTCAGTATACATTCATTACAAACACACAGTTTATATTATCTTTGTTTCACACATCAGGACACTCCCTTCAACTCAAATGAACCCATGTTTTATGTCATATGACCCTCTACAGCCTAGAGATTAAACCACAATTTTAATGTGGTTTAAACACATGACTTTAAATTCAACAGGTATTTTATATCATTCCATATCATCTCCACTGAAATGGAAATATCTGACAATAAGGATAAATAAAGCTAAGTGTTTCTGCTAACTCAAATTTTATTTTGAAAGAAAATATTTCAACAATTATTACAGTCATATCAGGGTAACACTTTCACAAAAAAGAAAATTAACTTAGTAGAGAAAAATACCATATTCATGTACCACTGAGCTTTCTAAATTTCAACACATGCAATGTTTGCTTGTGTTACCTTCAGTTTTTATCATTCAATGAATCAGTTAATTAATTTTTCATTACACCGTGGTAAGAGTAGAGACAACATAATTGCTACTATTTTAAGAATTTTTATTTATCTTTCTAAAACCTCTTGGCTCATAGGTGTGTGGGTTTATTACTGGATCTTCTATTCACCAAAGGGCTGATATTCAGAATATATAAAGAACTAAACTTAAAAAGCAATAAATCAAGCAATCCCATTAAAAAACGGGGTACAGAGCTAAACAGAGAATTCTCTGTAGAGGAATATAAAATGACAGAGAAACACTTAAAGAGATGCACAACGTCCTTACCCATCTAAGAGATACAAATCAAAACGACCCTGAGATTTCACCTCACACCCATCAGAATGGCTAAGATCAAAAACTCAAGTGACAACACATGCTAGAGAGGTTGTGGAGAAAAGGGAACCCTTCTCCACTGCTGGTGGGAATGTAAACTTGTAAACCACTTTGGGAATCAATCTGGCACTTTCTCAGACAATTGAGGAAAGTGCTTCCTCAAGATCCAGCTACACCACTCCTAGGCATATATCCAAAATATGCTCAAGTACACAACACGAATAGTTGCTCAACCATGTCTGTAGCAACTTTATTCATAATAGCCAGAACCAGGAAACAACCCAGATGTCCATCAGTGGAGGAATGGATACAGAAATTGTGGTACTTTTACACAATGGAATACTGCTTAGCAATTAAAAACAAGGAAATCATGAAATTTGCAGGCAAATGATGGGAACTAAAAAAGATCATCCTGAGTGAGGTATCCCAGAAGGGGAAAGACACTCATGATATACACTCACTTATAAGTGGGTACTAGACCTATAAGAAAGAATAAATATACTGAAATCTGTATACCTAAAGAAGATAAACAAGAAAGAGATCCCGGGAAAGATGATCAATCCTCACTTAGAAAGAAAAATGAGTAACCAAGTAGTTTTCCAAAGTAAGGGGAACACGAACTATTTCTAACAGGATCTCAAGGGCAGGCTGTTTGACACCCCCCCCCCCCAGGGGAGGAGCAGTCTGTTAGGCCACAGAGGAGGACTTTGCAGCCAGCCCTGAAGATACCTGATAAAACAGGGTCAGATGAAAGGGGAGGAGGTCCTCCCCTATCAGTGGACTTGGAAAGGGGCAGGGAGGAGACCAGGGAGGGAGTGTGGGGTTGGGGAGGGAATGAGGGAGCGGGATACAGCTGGGACACAGAGTTAACAAAATGTAACTAAAAAGAAAAATAAAATTAAAAAAAAAGAAAGAAAAATGAGATGTGCATTGGAAGAGAGAGAAAAAAAGAAACAGGACAGGAGCCTACCACAGAGGGCCTCTGAAAGACTCTACCTAGCAGTGAATTAAAGCAGATACTGAGACTCATAACCAAACCTTGGGCAGAGTGCAGGGAATCATATGAAAGAAGGGGGAGTTAATATAATCTGGAGAGGACAGTTCCTCTACAAGGACCAAATATATCAGGGCACAGGGGTCTTTTATGAGACTCTTTCTCCAACCAAGGACCATGTATGGATATAACCTAGAACCCCTGCTTGGATATAGCCCATGGTAGCTCAGTGTCCAAGTGTGTTCCCAATAAGGGGAACAGGGATTATTTCTGACATGAACTCAATGGCTTTGACTCCCCCCCCTCTACCCTCGACTGCACTGAGGGAGGAGCAGCCTTGCCAGGCCACAGAGAGGACATTGCAGCCAGTCCTGAAGATACCTGATAAGCCAGGGTCAGATGGAAGGGGAGGAGGACCTCTCCTATCAGTGGGCTTGGAAAGGGGCAGGGGGGAGATAAGGGAGGGAGGGTGGGATTGGGAGGGAATGAAGGAGGCAGCTACAGCTGGGATACAAAGTTAATAAACTGTAACTGATTTTTTAAAAGATAAAAATTTAATTAAAAAAAAACTCTTGGCCACCAAAAAGTATTTTCGTTGTTTCCAACTAAACTTATTTTGTTGTTATTGTGTAATGTCTGTTTTACATAATGAGAGATTTTAGCTTTTTGATAAGAGTATATGCATGTACATTACTCAGATGAAGACAACTTCCTATGAACTCTCTGGAGAATTTGCTGTTCAGTAACTTCTTGACTTTTGTCGGAGGTATACAAATGAATAATATTTAATATTTGAATGCGACCATTGCTGTCTCTTGGAATTATGCTGTTCAGTTATTAAATTTTTCAATACTTTCAGATTTGTAACATACAAATGCTAGTTATTATAAGGAAAAATTCCTGGATTGAAAATGAACTTTCAAACTGAATAAATGACAAGTCCTTGAGACATTTTTTAGAGCATCAGATTATTATTTTGGAAATTTAATTCACTGTCTATGTGCCTGTGTGTGGGTGCATGAGAATGAATGGGGGGGTCTCGCAGAGGCCAAAAAAGAACACTAGTCACTGGAGCTAGAGTTACAGTGAACTAACCAACGTGAGAGCTGAGAACTGAATTCATTTCCTGGGCAAGAGCAATACATGCTCTTGACCACTGAGCACATCTCTCCTGCTTCATAACGGCATAAATTGTTCATATATTAGCACCTATCTCTGAAAACTAAACATTTCTGAGACAGTGAGATGGCTTATCAGATGAAGGCACTTGCCATGGAAGACAGACTAATGACCTGAATTTGATTCCCAGAACCTACATAAAGATAAAAAGAGAAAACAGAGTCCTTAATGTTGTTCTGTGACCTGCACATGCACACAATTTATTGTATGCACATATCTCCACAAGCACATCGTACACATGCATGTGAGCACATACACAAGTACAAAAACGATAAGAATATTTTCATTAAGATAGTCAAGCATTCCTTCCAAACACAGTTTAAATTTATTTTTATCTAAACTAAAATGTACCCAAATGTTCTTTGTATAAGACTGTTGTCATACTTAATGCAATTATTGACATACCTTAAATTTCAAATTATGCTAAAGGCATATCTTAAGTCTTTGCCGTGCATGCTGGAGCAGCCAGCCTTCAAACTGGCTTCTTTTTCAATGTCATGCAAAATGTGGCCATATGCTGGATAAAAGTGGAGAGAACACTGAGCAAATATATGATCATTTATATTTGTTATTTATCAAAGCTTAGTGCAGCAAATTGCCAATTATGGTGTTGGCCATGCACTTTTCTCTAACCTGAGAGAAATTTATTCAGGCCCTGAAAATCCAGTTTCTATCTTTCACATTTCCGGTTCTATCGGCTTCTTCTTGCATGCAGGTTAATGGTTGAGTTTAAGTGCTCTTCTTAGTCACTCTCCTAATTGTTGGACAAAATGCCTTTCAACTCTAACCCATCTCTGCTGTTGACATTTTTTTTTCTCATATGGCTTTTACAAGATGGACCAAATGGACAATTCTCCTTTTCCTTTTCTTGAGGTTTTCATTTAAAACAAAAGCTTAACATGTTTATGCAAATATATGCACTACTAAAAGGTTGACAGCATTCCCTCTAGTGCTCTTCTGCTTACAATCTATTTCATACTAAACAATGCACTACTACTAACCAGTTACAGAGTTCTGAGGACCACTTTGTACTTCCCTCGAATCAACATAAACTGAAGTCTTGGTGTATTCTACTCACAGCATGTTTATTGTTTTTTGGGAAGCTGAGGCTACTCATCACCAATGCTTGGGTTTTATTTGTTGTTTTATTTATACATCACCCAAAGTGGACAGTCATTATAGTTATTTTATTAGATTTCAATAAGTGGCACCAAAAAGTTATTTAAAACATGATATTGGAAGCAGGGAGTGGTGGCACATATCTGTAATCTTAGCACTCTGCCAGGCAGAGTCAGGCAGATCTCTGTGAGGACCCTTCCTCTCAACTCATGCCAGTCCTACCCTCCCTCTCTCTTCCCCCCCCATGTTCTTCCCCTTGTCCACTGAAAGGGGAGTTCTCCTTCTCTGCCATGTGCCCAAAGCTTTTCAAGTCTCATCAAGACTGACTGGATCCTCTTCCTCTGTGGCATGGCAAGGCTGCATCACCAGGGGCAAGTGATCAAAGACCAGGCAACCAAGTTCATGATAGAGGCAGCCACTGCTCCCTTTATTTGGGAACCCACATGAAGACTGAACTGCCAAATGGCTATATCTGTGCAGGGGTTCTAAGTCCTCTCCATGCATAGTTCTCCATTGGAGTATTAGTCTCTACAGGAGCCCCTGGGCTCAGATTTTAAGGGAGGAGGAGTTAAAATGACACAGAGCGGACAGGAGCCCCACATTATTTAATCCTGATTTCATTTAATTCATTTAAAAAGGAATAGTAACGTTCCTTCCTTCCATATTTGTTTTGTGTAATAGAGTTTTTGAGATCATCATGAGGCAATACAAAGGTATAACAATGAAGAAATGAAGACTTAGGTTACAGATCAGAGGTTCGGTGGCTGGGATGCTCTTTCATAGAAGTTGGTTTTGATTCCTAGCATCCATGTGGAAGTTCAAATCAAAGCCTAGCATCCGTATGGTAGCTCAGATAAATGTTTAATTCTAGTTCCTTAGAATCCAAAACCGTCCTCTGGCCGGTGTAGACATTGAGCATGCACATGCTGTAGAGACATACATACATACATACATACATACATACATACATACATACATACATACATATAAAATAAATATTTTCTTTTAAAACAGAAAGAAGCCAAGTAAAAAGTAACTTAAAGCTTGTTCTGAAACATGTATCTCTTTGCTTACGGAGTTAAAGCAGTAAACAGAAATACTAGTTAGGTAATTGGATGTAATTATTTCAACACATATGTATGTTTTGGTAATATTTATAATATAAATTATTGTATTATATTACATCACATTATATTGCATTATATATTATTATATTATATTATTTTATATTATTTTATTTTATATTATTTTATATTATATTTTATATTATATTATATTATTATGTTATTATTATATATAACCACTAAAGTTAGCATTTTGGGGAGTGAGAATTTATTTGGCTTACACTTCCGTATTGATATTCATCATCTAAGGAAGTCTGGGCAGGAACTAAAACAGGACAGACACCTGGAGGCAGAAGCTAATGCAGAGGCCATGGAGAGGATGTTGTGTAATGGTGCACAGATTGCTCAGCCTGCTTTCCTATAGAACCCAGGACCACTAGGTCAACCACTAGGCGCCAACCACATGGGCTGAGTCCTCTTCCATCTATAACTAATTAAGAAATGCCTTACCACTGGATCCTACAGAGTCATTTTCTCAATGAGGTTCCCTCCTTTCAAATAACTTTAGATTGTATCAAGTGGACACAGACTAACCAGCATACTCCCTTAAAGTTGAAAATCTAAAAGTAAACTGTTTTAACTTGGGGCAGGTTTCCCACGTTCTGGCTTCTATTCAGGGGGTCCACAGTTTGAGATCTATAAACTGGCCATCTACATGTAATCCAACCCCTAATCTGCTGGTGAAGATGCAGCTTCCTGCTCCATGTGCCCAACTACCAGGTGACAGTACCTGAAGGTGAAAGATAAATAACTGGAATCTTAGTTTGTTTCCTAGGTGATTCTGCTACTAACCTTTGAAAATAACTGTATAATGAATGATGAGCTAAAAGTCAATGCAAACTTATAAATTGTAAAATAGTGATTTTTAATCCTGAGGAAAATGGGTGTTTTTATTAATTAATTTACTTACTGCCTGACCATACTTTCACTGCCCTCCTCTCCTCCATGTACTCGCTCACCCCATGCCTCTTTCATTTCTCTTCAAAAAAGGGAGGCCTCCCATGAATATCAACCAGCTTGGGCATATCAACATGCATTAGGTACATCCACTCCTACTAGGCTAGATGAAGCATCCCAGTTGGAAGAAAAGAGTTCCAAAATCAGGCAACAGAGTCAGAGACAGACCCTGATCCAACCATTAGTAGTCCCACAGGAAGACTAAACTACATAATTGCACATGCAGAGGTCTTAAGTCTGTTCCATTCAGGCACCCTGGTTGACAGTTTAGACTCTGTGGGTCCCTATGGGTCCAGCTGTAGTTTTATCTATCTATCTATCTATCTATCTATCTATCTATCTATCTATCTATCTATCCGTCTGTCTATCTATCTAGTGGTGTTCTTGACTCCTATTGTGCCCACAATTCTTCATCTCTAAAGTTTGTAGTTTTATATAACTATTGAGTCAACTAATTAAATTTCACTGTCAATTAAAAGATTTACTTTTATTTATCATATTATTCACATTGACTTTTTAAAAATTTTTATTTTTTTTACAAATTATAGTATATTCACTTTGTATCCCAGCTGTAGTCCCCTCCCTCATCCAGTCCCAATCCCACCCTCCCTTTCTCATCTGCTCCCGTGCCTCTCCCCAAGTCCACTGATAGGGGAGGTCCTCATCACCTTCCATCTAACCCTAGCCTATCAGGTCTTATCGGAACTGGCTGCATTGTCTTCTGCTGCTCCCCTATCAGGGTGAAGTGATCAAAGAGCCAGTCACTGAGTTCATAGCCAAGCTTTGGGCAGAGTGCAGGGAATCTTATGAAAGAAGGGGGAGATAGAAAGACCTGGAAGGGACAGGAACTCCACAAGGAGAGCAACAGAACCAAAAAAATCTGGGCACAGAGGTCTTTTCTAAGACTGGTACTCCAACCAACGATGATGCATGGAGATAACCCAGAACACCTGCACAAATGTAGCCCATGGCATCTCAGTGTCCAAGTGCGTTCTCTAGTAATGGGAACAGGGACTGTCTCTGACATTGACTCTTAAGCAACTCCTTTGTATTTGAAAACATACCAGTCTGAATGTTCAGTTGGTGCCAAAATCATTGTAATTTAATATCCTTACTACTGCTACTACTACTATTATTATTACTATTATTATTATTATTATTATTATTTTGCTCCTGTGATAAATGTTATGGTCAGAAACTACTAAGAAAAGAAATATTTTATTATGGTTTATGGGTCCAGAGGGTTAGAGTCCCTAATGGTGGGACTGATATGATAGCAGGTGGCTGAGCAAGGAACTCGATGATCATATTTCCACCCCTGTGCAATAAACAATGAGAAAAAATGAAGTAAGCTAAGGATATAAACCTTCAACTCAACCCTAGTGATGTTCTTCCTCCAGCAAGGTTGCACATCCTAAAAGTTTAATAACCTCCCAAAACAGTGTCACCAGGAAAGGAGCAAGTATTTAAACATATGTGCCTTGGAATGATATTTTTTATTCAAATCATTACAATTAGTACGTTTTTCTCTTCTATGTGTAACACAGGCAGTATGTAATGTTGTAATTCCAAAGAAGTTATCATATCGATTACAAATCAGTCTATCAACCCATCATTTATGGATTTATTTATTACAATCAGAAAAATATAATGCTAAAACTAATCCTGTATTGATCAAGTTTCAGTAATGTAGTTTACACCTGAAGGAAGTAAGTATTTACAAACTATGTGTATTTTTTAAAATTTATTTTTTTATTATCAATTATTATAAATTACAGTTTATTCACTTTGTATCCCATCTGTAGCCCCTCATCCCTTCTGAACTTGATCCCCCCTCATCTCCTCCCATGTGTCTCCCCAAATCCACTGATAGGTGAGGTCCTCCTCCTCTTCCCTCTGACCCTAGCCTATCAGCTCTCATTAGTTATAATGAGCTGCAGTGGGCTACATTTCTGCAGGGTTCTAGGTTACCTCCATGCATGGTCCTTGTTTTTGTAGTATCAGTCTCAGAAAAGACCTTTGTGCCCATATATATATATATATTTGGTTTTGTTGCTCTCCTTGTGGAGCTCCTGTCCCCTCCTGTTCTTTCTATCACTCCCTTCTTTCATAAGATTTCCTGTACTCTGCCCAAAGTTTGGCTATGAGTTTCAGCATCTGCTTTGATACCCTGTTGGGTAGAGTCTTCCAAAGGCCCACTGTGGTAGGCTTTTCTCCTGTTTCCTGTTTTCTACCTCTTATGATGTCCATCCCTTTCTGAATGAAGACTGAGCATCTTACCCAGGGTACTCTTTCTTGATTAGCATCTTTAGGTGTACAGATTTTAGTATGATTATCCTATATTATATGTCAAATATCCACTTATAATTGAGTATATACCATGTGTGTCTTTCTCCTTCTGGGTTACCTCATTCAGCATGATCTTTTCTAGTTCCCACCATTTGCCAGCAAATTTCATTATTTCCTTGTTTTTAATTGCTGAGTAGTATTCCATCGTGTAAATGTATCACAATTTCTGTATCCATTCCTCAGTTAAGGGACATCTGGGTTGTTTCCAGATTCTGGATATTACAAATAAAGCTGCTATTAACATGGTTGAGCAAATGTCCTTGTTGTGTGCTTGAGCATCTTTTGTATATATGCCCCGGAGTGGTATACTACTATTGTGTATTTATAACAAGAACTTTTCAGGAGAGTGCAAGAGATATAATATTAAAAATGTGATATAAGAATATATTAAGAAAATTGTATTTCAAGGAAACTAATTAAAGAGTTTGAAATACATTGAATAATAAACATAGATTTGGTTTTTAAAAATATTTATTTTTAGGCTTTCTCAAGTTTTTGCATGTTTATAATGTATTTTGTTGTTTTAATACCATACCTGGTCTTATTCTGTCCCATCCAACTGAACCTCTTTATTTTTTCAAAGAAGCTCTTATCTCACTTCCATGTATTTCTACCACAGTTTGGGAGCAGTCACCGTTTCATCATAGTTGGAGAAGAGCTCATGAGGTTTGTTTCTTCCTGGAGTAGAGATTGGCAATAATAATTTCTGGGGGAAAGTGGTTTATTTTCTGCAGTGATGTAAGTCTAGTAAGTTGCCATGCTCCGTTATATAACTTCCTACCTATCGTGATTTAAACAGAATATCTTTTCTCCTGTCACTTGATTTTATGAGGGGAGATTCCACTTCACATGTGCTTCTGCTTCCATTGCTTCTTGGTATGATGTGATGCAACCACGAACAACATCTTACCAGAGCTTACATAAATTCGTATGGAACTTGAGCCTCTAAATATCAGCTCAATAAATGGCACTGTTTTAGTAGTAGCACATTTCCAGTATTTTCTTACAGTGATGATAAAAAGATTAAGACAGGTGTCAAGTTTTTTAACAACCAATCACTTGCCAACATCTGTGACCAATTCCCTTCCCTCAGATTCATGTTCACATTTTGAGCAGTGGAAGATTATTAAATACTTAGTTTACTAAAAATTCTTTTACTTTGTAGTCTTCAGAGTTTGCAGAACTACCTAAATTTCTATGTCTCTTATTTATATATCATTTGTCTTTGGGAAAGTAATGTAATCATTTTTGTTTCTTAAACAGAAAGAAATGGTAGTGTTTTCCATTCATTTATGCCTGTATTTTGAAAAACAAAACAAAACAAAACAGTTATTACAGTCTGGGTTACATCTACTCAAACTCTGTAGCACTTGTTATAAAAGCTCATTCATTTATTAGGATGGTATTATTATATTACACGGTTTTTAGTTCCTCACCATTTGCAGGACACCACTGTAGTCATATATTACCTGAGGTACCAAATTTGCTTTATACCATCTATAACTTTGATAAGTTATGTCTCTATTGGTACTAAAATGCTTCAAAACCAAATTTACATAACAACTCTATGGTGAGCCCTTAAAAGACAACTCTTTCATACCCAGCTAATTGACGACAATATCTCATATTATATAAAATCACTCCATTTATTTATAACTTAATGAATGTAAATTTCATCTCACATTTACTTTCTGTACTGCTGCAAATAAGTATCTCATAAAAAAAATTGGAAGGTGCAATGGCAGCACCTAGGGAAGGAAAGGCATCAGCAATCTTACCAGTGAATCATATAAATAGTAATACCACCCAGCTAGCTAGGATTATCTCACTTGTGAAACATTGTCCCAAATCTCATGGGTGTAACAAACTTCTCCCTCATTGGATCTGTGTTCTGTTCCATAGTAGGGAATTCCATTTTTGGCATGTTACACCCACAGAAAAACTTATGAGTAGAAGAAAATTTATTGGCTCCACCTTTGTGGTGATGGTGGTGGTGTTCAGCTAAATTGCTATGTTTGTGGCCATAGACCAAAAAAAAAAAAAAAAAAAAAAAAAAAAAAAAGGATACTCGTAGCCTAGCCTTAATCAGAGAAGCATATCTTTTCAGTCAACAGAGGTCAATGCAGAGACTGATGGTTGTTCAAAGCACTGAGAATAAGTGATGGCTGAATACTTGGCCATAAACATGACATTCTTGTCAGCTTCTATAAGGCTTAGAGAACATTCTAGAAACTCTTCACTACTGAATCACTCTTTCAGACCCCCTATTCTATTCTATTCTATTCTATTCTATTCTATTCTATTCTATTCTA
>NW_026596240.1:5628830-5795122 GCF_907164565.1 Psammomys obesus | reverse complement strand
TTTTTTTTTTAATTAGATGATCAAGTTTGTCTATAGACAGACTGCACAAATTTTCAAACAATTAGTTGGTCACCTAAAAGTTCCTGACCCGTCTTAAGCATAGCCTTGGAAAATTGTTTCTTCAATGCTGCTTAAATAGATATTTTAATACAAGAGTAATTTTTATGAGACAGAAAAGACTGAAAACACAAACAAACAAAAAACTAAATTTCTGCTCTTCTATTGAACTCATCATTTAGGGCCTTCAATTTGTCTTTGGAGACAGTTCATATGTAAATACAGTAAAAAATTATCCTAATTGCTGTGCCATAACTGAAGATATGCATGAGTATCATTTGTACTAGAAATCAAAAGGGAAAATTTATATTTAATTGAACAATGTTGTGCTTTCCTCTTCTTTGAAGCAGATTTAATTAATACTATGAATTTTATTTGACAACTCCTGATTTTACTTATCATTGGTACTATGTCTCCCTGTTTACATATCCTTTTAAAATATAAACCTATTAATATACACAATTTCCTTTTATATTATATATTATATTAGATCTGAATTAAATTAAATTTCCTTCTTACAAATTCATGGTTTGCTCTTAAAAAGTCAGTGATTCACTCAGAAACTTAGTTTTATTACCTGCAAAATGAGCTTAATAAAAACATCTTTCTCAACTTTTAATTTAATGTGTTATCATAGATTCCTTTTCAGAAGTAGATAGAGAGTATTGTCAGTTCAGTCTCTTTCTTCAGTTCTTCTGGGTAAAATATGAGATATAATGTGTGATCAAACATGCATTCTACAAAAGCAGTTTGCTGCCTGATAGACATGGAAAGCCCAAAAGCCATAATGTGAATCATAACAATGAAAATAGTATTGTAACAAGGAATATAGTTCTGAAAACTTTACTTATTATCAAGAAGAGAAAAGAGGAAATGGGACTACCAGATAAAATAATCTTATTTATTATTGAATTAGTTAAATATGACAGTGTAGTTTATAGTCCAAAGCATATTTAATCCAACTTGGAAATGCTACTTTGTTGTTTCATTTTGACATTTCAATATTTTGATAATATCAGTATATTTCTTATCTAAATCACATTTTCATGATTAAGATGTTAAAATCTCATATAGGTTTTTCAACCATATTCACAGGGAGATGATAAATTTGCATTACTATGATTTATGATTGTCATTTTCAGAGAACATTGAGGCACAAAAAATTGGCAAACTGATTTATCAGGATTCTAGAGTTTACTGTGACTGATGACCATAGATATATAGCATTTAGATAATCTAAATGCACTAATATGTTTTAAAAATAACCTACCATATTCCTGATGATAAGTGATAGGCTCCTACAAGCTGTGATGAGATTCATGACTGTGGTTGTAAGCACTGAATTTCTAAGTTACATGGATTAATTGAAGGTGATAGCATAAAGCGAATTCATATGTATTGATCTGTGAGAGAATTATTTATTACAAATATGGACTCAGGAAGAAATCTGATAAGGTATGTTTTATTATTTTAATTACTTTTGGAGGTTTGGAATGGTAGATCAGCAGTTAAAAGTGCTTGCTGCTTTTTAAGACCAAAAGTTTGGTTTCCAGCATTCAAGTTGGGCAGCTTACAACCACCAGTAACTGGAGGACCCAGGGGATCTGGCACTCTCTCTTGGCTTCAGAGGACATTGGACACGTGTGTGTATATATCTCTATCTCTATATCATTTCTATTTATATCTATATCTATATCATATCTATATCTGTAACTACAAATAAGTACATGTTTAAAATAAATTTGAAGTCAGTGAGAGTGAGAAGAAGGGCAAAGAGTAGTGACTAAGTATGTTCAAAAATTCTGTCCATAGTATTTTCTATAATTGGACTTTGAAAAAGAATTGAGTCTCTAATCCTTCACAGCCCATAGTAATATGGTGGACATGTCTATTTTTCTGGTAGTAAAGTTCTAGCTATGGGAAAGTTTCTTAACTAGTCGGTAATTCTCCAGTTTTTTTTTAAACAAACAAAAACTTTATTCCTGAAACCTTACAGGTTCAAACCTGAGAGATTAGTTTTTCAATACTTCCTTCAAGAAAAGTAAGGGCAATCATGTGTTAAGTTCACATCATTAGTCATTGAATGTGTGCCTAGGACATAAACTGTTGCAACCCCACATTCCAGAATCTCCTGTCCATTGGCATAACAGTGGAGATTGAATATTTTCTTGATATTTTGGAAGCTATAAATAAGAAAACAAATTTGGAGACAAAACTGGAAAAACAAAGAAACAAAGAAATTGGAAGAAAAAAAACAAAGAAAAAAAAACAAAGAAATTGGAAAAAGAACTGATTTGAGATGAATTACATCACTGATATGGTCTGTGTGGAAACGTGCTTAACAGACCAGAAATGGACTTAATATACATACTCCATAGCATTCCCAAAATCATCTGTGTTCAATAGAAATGAGATTTTGAGCACATTTTAAATGCAATGATGATGACACAGAATTTTAGAGACTGTTATTCTTTATATATATTAAATACATTAATGCATATTAAAACTGGAATAATGCCTTGCAGAAGGTTTTCAGTTTCATGAAGTCCCATTTAATTGTTGATCTTGCTGCCTGAGCTGCTGATGTTCTGTTCAGGAAGTTGTTTCCTGTGCCAATGAGTTCAAGGCTGATTCTCATTTTCTCTTCTAAAAGACTTGGTATTTCTGGTTTTGTGTCAAGGTCTTTGATCCACTTGGACTTGAGTATTGTGCAAGGTGATGAATATGTGTCTATTTGCATTCTACTACATGCAGACACCCAGTTAGACTAGCACCCTTTGTTGAACAAGCTTTTTTTCTTTCTTTCTGCATTCTTTCTTTTTGTATTGTATGCTTTTGTTTGGCTTCCTCATTTAAAAAGTCAGGTATATGGAGGCATATGGGTTTAATTCTGGGTCTTCAGTTTGATTCAATTGATCATTTTATTCCAGAATCATAAAGTTTTTATTATTATTGCTTTGTAGTGCAGCTGAAATCAGGGGTGGTGATTATTGTACAGAATGTTTTTAGCTTTTCTGGGTTTTTTGTTTTCCCATATGAAGTTGAGTATTGATCTTTAAAGGTCTGTAAAGAACTATGTTGGAATTTTAATGGGAATTGCAGTGAATGTTTAGATTGCTTTAGGTTAGATGACCATTTTTTCCACTGTTAATCCTACTGATCTTTCTATCTTCTGATATCTTCCTCAACTTTTTTCTTCAACATTTGAAGTTTTTGTAATGCAAGTCTTTCTCTTTCTTGCTTAGAGTTACCCAAAGATATTTTATATTATTTGTGGCTATTGTGAAGGACAAAATGGCAGCCTACAATGTGGGAAAATATCTTCCCCAACCCTACATAGAACAGGTATATAATATCCAAAATATATAAAAAACAGAAGAAGTTAAACAACAACCTAAATTAAAAATGGAGTACAGATCTAAACAGGGAAGTCTATACAAAGGAATCTCTAATGGCTGAGAAGCACTTAAATAAATGTTCACTGCCTAATGTTTGATTGTTTGTTCCAGCAGCTCAGGTGGTCTTGTAGAAGAGTTGGGGAAAGGATAGAGGGATCTGGAGGGAACAAGAATTCCACAAGAAGACCAATAACATCAAATAACCTAGGCCCATGGTAGCTCACAGAAAATGAACCACCAACTAAAGAGCAAGCATAGACTGGATCTAACTGATGGGCAGCTTGGTCTTCATGAGGGTCCCCTAGCAATAGAAGCCGAGGCTGTCTTAACAAAGCCTTTGTTGCCTGCTTTTGGAGCACTTTTCCCTAACTGAGTTGCCTTGTCTGGTCTCAGTGGAAGTGGATGCATTTAGTCCTGATGAGACTAGATGGGCTGGGTGGGTTGGTAGGGGATCTCCTTTCCCATTATTGGTAGGGGAGGGGGAAAAGGATGAAGAGGGTGGGTGGATGGGACTGGGAGGAGGGGAAGAAGAGGGCTTCTTTCAGGATATACAGTATAGAAAGATAGAAGGAAACAAAGAAGAAAGAAATTTTAAAATTAAAAAAAGAAATGTCACAATCCTTAGTCATCAGGGAAATGCAAATAAAAAGGATTCTGAGATTCCATTTCACACCGATAGTAGGCTGAACCTGTACATGGAGCAGATGTGCAGCTTGGTCAACCTGTGAGTCCACTAACAATGGTAGTAGAAGTTGCCTCTGACTCTGTGCCTGATTCTAGATCCTTTTCCCCTATCTAGACTGCCTTGTCTGGCCTCAGTGGGAGAGGATTCACTTAGTTCTAGTGTGACTTGAGGTGCAAGGTTGGGTTTATAGTCCTTGGGGACCTCTACTTCTCTGAGAAGAAGGAGAGGGAGAATGGAGGAGGGAGTGTGAGGGTGGGACTGGGAAGAAAGGAGTGAGGGTGCTGGGATCAGGCTGTAAAGTGATTAATAATAAAAATGAAATATCCCAAACTGAAATAATGTGAATTCCATGTTACTGCTAAAGCCACACTCATAAGTGAGACAAATCTTTAAGAAAAGGGGTATCGAAGCAGAGGCTGAGACTCATAGCCAAACTTTGGGAAGAGGGCATGGAATTTTATGAAAGAAGAGGAAAACAGAAAGACCTGGAGGGGACAGGAGCTCCCCAAGGAGAACAACAGAACAAAAAAATAAAAATAAAAATAAATAAAATAAAAAAATAAAAAACTGGGCCCTGCGAGCCTGCAGAGACTAATACCCCAACCAAGGACAGTGTAAGGAGAGGACCTAAAGCCTTGGCTCAGATGTAACCCATAGACTCAGTATTTAAGTGGGATCCCTAGTGAGGGGGCAGAGGCTTTCTTTGGCATGAACTCAGTGTCAGGCTCTCTCTTCACCTCCCCATGGGTAGTGTAGTCTTGCCAGTCCACAGAGAAAGACAATGCAACCAGTCCTGATGAGCCCTGAAGGCTAGGGTCAGATAGAAAGGGAGGGTGGGTGGGATTGAGAGGAGTCAAGGGAGGGGGCTACAGCTGGGATACAAGGTGAATAAACCATAATAAATAGATAGATAGATAGATAGATAGATAGATAGATAGATAGATAGATAAAAAGTCATGGCATATGAATTGCTGTGCAGAAAGGAAAGTCTGACCCTGTTGATGATAATGTAAAAATCATCATCATGATGGAAAACAGATGTTCTTCAAAATAAAAACAAAAAGAGGCTAGATGCAGTCACACATACTTAAAATCTCAGCACTTAGGGAGGCAGAGGCAGGCAGATATCTGTGATTTTGAAGCCAGCCTGCTCTATAAATAAGTGCAGGACATCCAAGGCTACACAGAGAAACCCTGTCTGGAAAATAACCAACCAACCAACCAAACAAAACCAAACAATGGCAACAACAAAACAGCATAGAGATTACCATGTGATCCACCAATTATATTCCTAGGTATTTCCACAAAAATGTTGGTAGTCAGAAAATTGAAAAAATGCCTATAGGCACATCACAGTCTCCGGATTATAGCACCAGAAATATTTTTAGAATGAGAGGAGAGGGCAAAGATTAGCAAAGCACAGGGTATTATGGGTAGTCTGCCTCAGTTCCAGGGAAATATCTTTTAAAATACCTAGTAAAAAGAACATTCAGGATAGTTAGAACTAATGTGTGGTTTATTTAAAATCAGGGATAAAAATAATAGGACCTCCCCTATCAGTGGTCTGAGGGAGGGGCATGGTAGGAAAAGAGGGAGGGAAGAGAGTGGGATTAGGAGGGGTTGAGGGAGGGGGCTACAGCTGGGATACAAAGTGAATAATTTATAATAACAAATAAGTAAATAAATAAGTAAGTAAATAAATGGGGTATAGGACTAAACAGAGAATTCTCAACAGAGTTATATAGAATGGTGGAGAAATATCTAAAGAAATGTTCAATATCCTTAGTCATCAGGAAAATGCAAATCAAAAAAACTCTGAAATTCCTCCATTACTGGTGGAAGTGCAAACTTGTACAACCACTTTGGAAACCAATCTGGTGTTTTCTCAGACAACTGGGAATATTGCTACTTTAAGACCCAACTGTACCACTTCTGGGTATCTACGCAAAAGGTACTCCAAAAAGGAGATTTTCTCAAATATGTTCATAGCTGCTTTATTCATAATTGCCAGAATCTTGAAATAGCCTAAATGTCCTTCAACCGAAGAATAAAGAAACTGTTGCATATTTACATAATGGAATACTACTCAACTGTTAAAACCAAGGAAATCATGAAATTTGCAGGCAAATGGATAGAACTAGAAAAGATCATCCTGAGTGATGTAAATCAGAAACAGAAAGACAGGTACAAAATACACTCACTTTTAAGTTAATATTAGATATAATATACAGGATAAGCATGCTACAGTCCACGGACATAAAGAAGCTAAATAACAAAGAAGACCCTAGGTAGGATCCTCAATTCTCATTCAGAAGGGCAAACAGAATAGACACTGGAAGCAGACAACCAGAGGGAACAGGATGGGAGCCTACCATAAATGTTCTCTGAATGACTCTGTCCTTCAGGCGATCGAAGCAGATGATAAGACTCACAGCAAAACTTTGGGCAGAGTGCATGGAGTCCTAGGAAAGAGTGTGTATATAGAAAGACCCATAGTGGACAGGAGCTCGAAGAAGACCAACAGAACCAACAAATCTGGGCCCATAGGGCCATGCAGAGAGTGATGCATCAACCAAGGACCACTCTTGAAAAGGAACTAGATCCCTGCTCAGATGTAGCCAATAGGCAGCTCAGTCTCCATGTGGGTTCCCTAATAAGCAGAAGCAGGGGCTGCCTCTGACATGGACTCTGTTCCCCTCACTTCTCCCTGGTGGAGGGAGGGGGTGACTTGCCAGGCCACAGAGGAAAAGGATGCAGACAGTCTTTTTTTTTTTTTTTCTTAATATATTGGATTTCTTTTTTTTCAAATTTATTACATTCACTTTGTATCCCAGCTGTAGCCCCCTCCCTTGTCCCCTCCCATTCCCTCCCTCCCTCTTCTC
The DNA here is from genome assembly GCF_907164565.1 of Psammomys obesus. Lineage (NCBI taxonomy): Eukaryota > Metazoa > Chordata > Mammalia > Rodentia > Muridae > Psammomys > Psammomys obesus. The sequence continues at coordinate 5,788,100 of NW_026596240.1, read as the reverse complement.
CTCTTATGCCCCTCCCCCAGTCTACAGTTAGGGGACATCCTCCTCCCTTTCCATTTGACCCTAGCCTATTGAGACTTGATAGGCTGCATTCAAATGGTAGAGAAGGATGGCTCCAATTGATTATAACTGATGGAGGGGAAGCGAGTTGAAGAAGGACGGAGGGGAGACCAGGAGGAGACAAAGGAAGGGCCTACAATCAGGATATAAAGTGAATAAATAATAAAATGAATTTAAATTAAAAAAACAAAATCAGAGTTAAATTATTTCTCACTACCAAAAAATACAGATATTTAAGGTCATAAAATAATAACTATATTTATTTTATTATTCCAAACTATGTTCTTCATAATTTCCATTGTCAATTTGGCACTCCTAGGAAGAGGGAAATTCAACAGAAGAAGTGTTTCCTTTAGATGGACTTGTGACCATGTCTGAGAGTCTTTTTTTTGTTGTTGTTGTTTTTTGTTTTGTTTTGTTTTTAGTTCTTAATAGATATATGAAGGACCAGTCCACTGTGAGCATCTCTAAGCATGTGTGACTGGGATGTATATAAAAGACAGTTAGCCAAGCCAGGGGAATCAAGCCAATAAGTAGCATTCCTCTGTGCTTTCTGCTTCAATTGTTGCCTATAGCTTCCTGCCTGAGTTCTTGCTCTGGATTCCTTTCATGTTGACTGTGCACTATAAGCCTAATAAACTCTCTCTTCCTCAGCCTGCTTTTGATCATTGTGTTTATCATAGCAGCAGAAACTTAACTAGAATAATTTTTACGGGTCATAACATTGCTTATAAATATATAGGCCTATAATCTGTCATTTTATAATAAGACAAATTAGTATTAAAATTTTTGTTACTTATGTTACTACTGACATCTTAAATTTACAAGAAAAAAATGAACATTTAATAAAAATCTTTAGATAATTGAAAACATAGGAAAAGCATAAAAATTTTTATCTGTCTTACTAAGAGAAAAGTGGTAGTACCTCTTTATAGAAACCCAGATAGCTAAAGCATTTACTAGAAAAAGTGAAATCCCAAGAATACATGAGGTTCTTACTGACTTCTACCACAGAGAGACATCATTTTTTATCCTTGTTTGTTCCTCTTTTGAGATTACTCTGACATAATTCACAAGCCATAAAATTTACTCTTTTAAGTCTTAAAATTCTGTGGATTTTACAGATTGTAAAATTGTAGAGTCATCACTAATTTCAGAACAAGTTTATCTTAGAAATAAAACAAAGATGTGAGCAGCCGTTTCTCATCTTTTGTTCCACTCTCAGCCTTGAGAAACCATGGGTCTACTTTAATTTTCTGTAATTTACCCTGACTACTCCATCTAAAAAGAATTACCAGTAGTTATTTAAGTGTATACTCCATTTGTGAGGAGCATACTTCATAAAAAGTCCGAGTGGTAAGAGACCAGCTAACATTTTAAGGCGTTGAGAAGAGTTGTCAAATTATTACAACTCATTAGGCTCATTGATGCATTGTAATCATTTCAAAGTCCATAACTCAAATTTGGTTTACTTTTAAAACATTATTTATTTGGTTTTCATTTATTATTTATTCATTTTTGTGTGTGCTTGTGTATGTAAGGATATGTGAGTGTGTGTGTGTGTGTGTGTGTGTGTGTGTGTGTGTGTGTTTGCCATTTTCTAAGTGTAGTAGTCAGAGAATACCTTTCGGAAATCCACTGTCTCTGTCCACTCTATGAATTCCAAGGAATGGTATGATGTCATTAGACTCAGCAGCAGGAACTTAATCTGCTGAGTAATTTTGTCAACCCTGGGTTTCTTCTTCGTGCTTCATGTTCTTTTCTCTGCCATCATCCTCCACGTTCATCTATCTGCTATCATCATACAGTCATTTCTGTTTATGTACGATTTTGTTTTCCATTTCATCCTCGAGAAACTATATTTTTTTTTCCTTAGGTAGTTTTGTTTTGTTAGTTTGTTTCAGAATTCCATAACAGTAGGATGATAAGTAGACGCAAACACCTAGAATTTTTATATTGATGAATTTCTTCCACTCTTTATGTGTGCTTGATTGGGTTCTAAAAGCAGAACCTACAGCTTTGTGCATACCAGACCAGCATCCTAGAATGCTCCTATATTTTCAGCTCTTTTCCAATGGATTTCTGAAGTTTGATAGCTAATTCTCTTTAATTAAAATAAATATTTTATTGGCTGCAAGTGCCATTATTTGTCTATCTATTTACCTACTGAAGGTAATACTGATTACTTTCATTTATTATGCAGTTATGAATAAGGTTGCTAAAACATGTCCTGTAGAATTTTACATTGATTAAAAATTTAAGATCTATGTCTAACAATCAAACAGATCAACCATTGTATTATATGATAAAAAAAAATACATTTGGTTTTGTGTGAAAATGCTAACCTATCTTCCAACATGGCTGCATCATTGAGTGTTTCTATTAACAATTAATGAGAATCTCTGTGATTCCGTGTAAGCTCAGAAGAAACTGATATGTCACCATTATGGTTTTGGTTCCTATCAATAGGAGTAAAACTGTTTCATGGTTTTAGTGAATATTTCTGAATTCGTTGGTTTTTGAAAATATTTTCCTCCTTTGTATTATCTTTGTGTTTTCCTGATAGTGTCCCTGCTGGAGATACCAAAGACCCTGAGGGAGGTTACTTCATTTTTTTGTCTTTTGCCAAAATGGACATGCTGTCAAATTGCCTTTCTAATACTTTTTTTATACTCATAGGCAAATGCTACTCTTCTTTAAATTTTGCATTATTTACTTTCTATTTATAAGTGTTCTACCTGCATGTATGTCTTCATACCAGAAGAGAACACCAAATGGCATTATAGATGATTGTGAGCCAGCATGTGGTTGCTGGGAATTAAACTCAGGACCCTTGAAAGAATAGCCATCTTAAGCCCTGAGCCATCTCTTCAGCCCACAAATGCTACTCTTAACAGTAGACTTAGATGCTTCTCTTTGAGTGACTGATGGTGAATGCAGTGATAAAGAGCTGCTTAAGATGCTAAAAATGCCTGAAAGTTTAGTGATCAGCCCTTAACAGGACATTCACACTATACCTCTCTAAGGCACGGGGAGGGGGAGGGGCAACATTGAAGAAAACAGTAGAAAGAATGTAAGAGCTGAAGGTCAGGGAGAAGGACTGGTAAATGCTGTCATTTGGGTATTGCTGTCACAAACTCATGTTAACTGTACACCATATAGTAGTCTTGTGAAAGGCTGGGCCTGGCATCAGTCAATCATAGAGGATGACATGGTGACTTTGATAAACTCTGGTTCATCAATGCCCCAGTTTTTTTCTTTTGTTTTCTTGTTGCTTAATCTATGCTGGTTCTAAAGCCACTGTGTAGTCTAGAATGTCATTGAACTCAGAATATGTCTGCCTTATCTTCTTGAGTGCTGGGATTATAGGCATGAACCACTATACCTAGCCATATTAAGAGATTTCTGAATGTAGATATTACCATGTTTTGTTAATTCAACAGATTCACTATAATAATATATTTGAGGAACATCTGTTTATTATTATTATTATTATTATTATTATTATTATCATTATTTTATTTTTGCTCTCTTCTCATTGTTATTTTGCCTATGAATGTCACAGTTTATATCCTTACACTATTTCAGTATGTAAAAATCTTTGGGAATGCAAGGGTAGTTAATCTTTTAATCATCTGTTTTTATAATGAAGAAAATTATGCCCTGAAGCTTTCCCCTCTTTTTTGTCTCACCTCTCAATAGCCTACTGCAAATTTATATATTTCAGGGGAAATAGTATACCATCCTTCAATCATGTTGCATTTGCCTTATTGAATACAATGCTAAGAAACTTTAAAATAAAACCAAGTTTTTCTACATGTGAAAAATTTCTAATACTTTTAGGAAGAGCAATATTATACTTACATGTAATTTCATGTTTTCAGTTTCATAATACACACAGCAGAATAAAAATACTGAAAAGAAAAACTAATGTCTCAGTTACTCTCCTTTGCTGGGATAGAGCACGAGTAATAGCAACCTGAAGAGGGAGGCTTCATTTGGCTTACATGTCCCGATCACAGCCCATTACTGAGGGAAGTCAGGGCAAGAACTAAAGACAGAAACCTAGAAGTAGGAACTGAAGCAGAGACCATGAAGGAATGCTGCTTACTGACTTGCTCAACTTGATTTTTTGTAACTCTAGGACCATGAGTTCATGCACTGTCCTCAGTATGCTGGGCCCACCCATACTAATTGTAAATCAAGGAAATGCCCTAAGGACTTGCCTACAGACCAGTCTGAAGGGAATATTTTCTCACTGGAGGCTTCCTCATCTCAGATAACTCGGTCATGAGCTAAATGGAAGAAACTCTTTACAGAAAAATGGGTATTTGCCTGCTCATAGCTTTTAACAAAGAAATTGAGAGTTGTTTTCCAAACTGATTTTAAAGGAGTTTTTTTTTTTCCTAATTAGAAATTTAGCAACCAGTTTTTATCTGTCAACATGAAACAGTGCTAATTCGTAATCACTTTGTAGCTATTAGAAACAAGTAAGAAGGATTTAATTTCACAGTCTCCTACTCTTCAGGAATACCAATAAGTAAAATGTTTGTATGTATATTAGTTTGATTTAATTATTGGCTTACTAATCAGAACTTATATATTGAAAATATCAATTTTCTCCTTTATAACAAATGTGTTCTGTTAGGCCCAAAGGGGGGGACCTTAACTTCCTAAGGGGGGATGATGAGAACTAAGGAGACCAATCATCGATGCAATAGCAAGAGGTTTAATTCAGCCATCTTATGATGAGGCTGCCCACCCCCCCAAACAAACAAACAAACAAACAAACAAAAAACAGCGAGGAACAGCCCAGGGAGACAGGAGTCTGAGGTTTTTAAAGGAATGAGCTCAGGAATCGGGGAGGTTGGGAGCTTGGCGACACTGGATTGGGTAGCTGACTTTTAAAATGATTGGTTCATTTTAGGTGCCAAGTCCTGCCCCTATCTGGGTTGGAGAACTGTGATGTCTGGACCTGTTACTTAGCAATGTTATCTCCTACTGCAGATCTGGACACTTCTCCACAGTAGGGAGGAGCCGTTTTGCATTCCTTTGCAATGGGTTTTGTTTCAATTTATCCACTCCTCCTCCTGCCTTCTGTAAAAGTGCTGGGAGAATTTAGTTTAACATGAGGTATAGAATTTATAAAGAAACCTGTAAAGCTAGCCTGTTCCTTTCAGTTCAACTTATGGCCTATTACTTTTATCATGATATGCAAATCTCTTCTGGAATTCTTCCTTAGATATTTTCCTGAACTGGGCCAGAAGAGTTGGCTCGGTGTTTAAGAGCACCTGCTGCTCCTGTGGAGGACATGGATTCAATCGTCAGAAATAGCACTGGGTAGCTTATAACTTAAACAATGTCAGGTCTGGGAAGTCCAATGCCCTCTGAACTACCCGCACATATGTAACATATATGTGTGCATGCGCGTGAGTGTGCGCGCGCACACACACACACTCACACACACAGAGAGAGAATTTTTAATTTATTTATTTATTTTTCAATCTTTTTTCATTTTTTATTAATTACACTTTATTCATTTTGTATCCCCCATAAGCCCCTCCCACCTCCCCACCCGATCCCACCCTCCCTCCCCTTTCTGCATGCATGCCCCTCCCCAAGACCACTGATAGGGGAGGTTCTCTTCTCCTTTATGATCTTAGTCTATCAGATCACCTCAGGAGTAGCTGCATTGTCATCTACTGTGGCCTGGTAAGGCTGCTCCCCCCTCAGGGGGAGGTGATCAAAGAGCAGGCCAATCAGATTATGTCAGAGGCAGTCCCTCTTCCCATTACTAGGTAACCCACTTGGACACTGACCTGCCATGGGCTACATCTGTGCAGGGGTTCTAGGTTATCTCCATGAATAGTCCTTGGTTGGAGTATGAGTCTCTGGGAAGTTCCCTGTGTTCAAATTTTCTTGTTCTGTTGCTCTCCTTGTGGAGTTCCTGTCCTCTCCAGCTCTTACTATTTCCCACTTCTTACATAAAATTCCATTCACTCTGCTCATCAGTTGGCCATCAGGCTCAGCATCTGCTTTGATAGTCTGCAGGGCAGAGGCTTTCAGAGGCCCTCTGTGGTAGGTTCCTAGTTTGTTTCCTGTTTTCTTCTTCTGACTTTCAGAGGCCCTCTGTAGCAGGTTCCTAGGTTGTTTTCTGTTTTCTTCTTCTTCTGATGTCCATCCTCTTTGCCTTTCAGGTGGGGATTGAACATTTTAGTTAGGGTCCTCTCTCTTGCTTAGTTTCTTTAGATGCACAGATTTTAGTGGGTTTGTCCTATGTTCTATTTCTATGTGAGTTAGTATATACCGTGTGTGTCTTTTTGCTTCTGGGACAACTCACTCAGGATGATCCTTTCCAGGTCCCACCATTTACCTGCAAATTTCATGATTTCCTTAGTTTTCATTACTGAGTAATATTCCATTGTATAGATGTACCACAATTTCTGCATCCATTCTTCAGTTGAGGGGCATCTGGGTTGTTTCCAGCTTCTGGCTATTACAAATAAAGCTGCTACAAACATGGTTGAACAAATGTCCTTTTTGTGTACTTGAGCCTCTTTTGGATATATGCCTAGCAGTGGTATGGCTGGATCTTGAGGAAGCGCTATTCCTAGTTGTCTGAGAAAGAGCCAGATTGATTTCCAGAGTGGTTGTACAAGTTTACATTCCTGCCAGCAGTGGAGAAGGGTTCCCCTTTTTCCACAACCTCTCCAGCATGTGTTGTCACTTGAGTTTTTGATCTTGGCCATTCTGATGGGTGTAAGGTGAAATCTCAGGGTTGTTTTGATTTGCATTTCCCTAATGGCTAATGAGGTTGAGCATTTCTTTAAGTGCTTCTCTGCCATTCGATATTCCTATACAGAGAATTCTCTCTTTAGCTCTGTCCCCCATTTTTTAAGTGGATTACTTGGTTTGTTGCTTTTCAGCTTCTTTAGTTCTTCATATATACTGGATATGAGTCCTCTGTCAGATAAAGGGTTGGTGAAGATTCTTTCCCAATCTGTAGGTAGTCGCTTTGTTTTGATGACGGTGTCTTTTGCTTTACAGAAACTTTTCAGTTTCATGAGGTCCCATTTATTGATTGTTGCTGTTAGAGCTTGTGCTGTTGGTGTTCTGTTCAGGAAGTTTTCTCCTGTACCAATGAGGTCTAGGGTATTCCTCACTTTTTTTTTCTAGCCGATTTAATGTATCTGGTTTTATGTTGAGGTCTTTGATCCACTTGGACTTCAGTTTTGTGCAGGGTGATAAGTATGGCTCTATTTTCATTTTTCTACATGTAGACATCCAGTTGGACCAGTACCATTTGTTGAAGATGCTATCTTTTTTTTTTTCCATTGTATGGTTTTGGCATCTTTGTCAAAGATCAGGTGTCCATAAGTGTGTGGGTTTATTTCTGGGTCTTCTGTTCGGTTCCATTGATCCACCATTCTGTTTCTATGCCAGGACCATGCAGTTTTTAAAACTGTTGCTCTATAGTACAACTTAAGATCAGGGATGGAGATACCTCCAGAAGATCTTTTATTGTAGAGGATTCTTTTAGCAATTCTGGGTTTCTTGTTATTCCATATGAAGTTGAGAATTTTTCTTTCCAGGTCTGTAAAGAATTGTGTTGGTAATTTGATGGGAATTGCATTGAATCTGTAGATTGCTTTTGGTAAAATGGCCATATTTACTATGTTAATCCTGCCAAACCATGAGCATGGGAGATCTTCTGATATCTTCTTCTAATTCTTTCTTCAGAGACTTCAGATTTTTTTCATACAAGTCTTTGAGTTCCTTGGTTAGGGTTACTCCGAGGTAACTTATGTCATTTGTGGCTATTGTGAAGGGTGTTGTTTCCCTAATTTCTTTCTCAGCCCTTTTGTCTTTTGTATACAGGAGGGCTACTGATTTTTTTGAGTTAATTTTGTATCCGACCACTTTGCTGAAGGTGTTTATCAGCTGTAGGAGTTCCCTGGTAGAGTTTTTAGGGTCCACTCAGGTATACTATCATATCATATGCAAATACAAAGAAATTTTCTTTATCTTCTATTATATCTTACAAAAATAATTATTTTTATTTATTTTTATTTTTATTTTTTTTGGTTCTTGGTACACTGTTTCATTACATAGACATGCTTGTTTGGAATTTGCTATGTAGACCAAACTGACCTTGAATTCATAGAGTTGCTTCTATCTCTACCTCCTGAGTACTGTGATTAAAAATGTGCTTCATCATGCCTATTTCATTCTTTTTATTTACGTTTTACATGCCTTTAAACAGGAGGAAAAGAAGTACAGTTGCTGTAACCGTGTTCTCATTAATTCCCATTGTTAATTTCTGAGCCCAGTAGCTACTGATAACCTTACTATCAGTATTTACTTGTCAGAAATAATATTGGAAGAATAAAAGTGACTCCTGTATAGTATTTCATTTTTCTAATATTTATTAATTTGTATGTGTGCATGCACATTTCTATGTAATATGTGTGTGTGATCATGAGGTGCCATAGATGTTTGTGTGGAGTTCAGACAATAACATCATGAATTGCTTCTTACTTTTCACTTTACATGGGTTTACTATTTGCACTGACAATGTCATTATGTACTGAACATTTTTTCTGGCCCTAAATTTTTCTAAACCTACTCAAATACATATTTTTAAAAAGCAATTCTAGTACCATTTTGAGAAGCAGATATGCATACTTGAAGATTATACATTACATGGATGTATTCTGGTATATTTTTTCTGTTCTCACTGTTATTGTCAGTGTGTCTGATTTCTTCTTCATGTCAATGAATACATACTGACTATCTAAAGCATGCCCATATTGATAATGAATATGTTCAAAGTTGGTGTCTTCAGATCTATGACACAATTAAATTTGCCTTATGACTGGAATCAGCCCAGCATTGTCTTACTGATGAGCATGGCTATCTCAGAGTATAAAATATACAATAGCCAATTTCTCTGAGTTCTTACTAGGTTCATAAAATTGGGAGCATGCCAAGCTTGTGAAACAGGTAAGCAAAGTAAGAAACTGATTTGAATTCTAACTCCAATTGCTTATTATGTGACACTAACAAAAGGAATTTCCTTCCTTTCTCTTCTGTGAGATGAACAACAACCAACAGAAGCAGAAGGTGGGAAAGTAATAGTGATTTTTTTTTTCTTATGAAAACAACACCACCAAGATTGGTATGAGCTGTTTCCATGATGGATTTGGAAAAATGATTTATTTTGCCTTCTGGCTTCATTGAAAAATCCACCTCTATGCACTTAGGTGCTCCATCACCTTAATCTTTGCAAAGAAGTCATGTCTGTGAGGTGAGATGTACGTTGAGCAAATCCTAATGAAAAAGGGAGCTCACTAAAGAATACAGAAAGATGGAGATTATTTGAACTTTATTTTTGTTTCCTCCTATGTAATTATGTAATGTGTACATAGCTGAGAAAAATGTATACATATTCATAGACACACATGTATGAAGGTATAATTTACCTTTTTTAAAGGCTTCCTTACTGCATTTACCCAGCTGAGTTAAACTCATCTCTTAGTCAGTCACACTCAAGTTTTCATGATTTAACATCAGCTTTCCATGGCAGTGTACACTATTTTTTCACACTCACAAGTAAAGTTGCACAAATATTTGGTCTTTTTCTTCTGGCTTCTTTGTTTAAAAAGAAGAACTGCTTGATTATTATACAGGAAGATGTTTTGTGGACAAGGTTTACGTAGTTAATTCTGAGAGTTAGATACGCTGTTGCCATGGAGAGGAAATTAAAAAACAACTACATGTCAATGAGTCAGTTGCATGCTCAGTTTACATACTAAAATTGTATATAAACAAATGGATTTTGATTCACTTCTTGTCATAATAGACCAGTTATGTTTATATAAGGTAAGGAACATGTGGTGTTAGTTACTTTTTTGATTTGGTGACAGAATATCCTTATAAAGTAACTTTTAGGGGAAAACTTTTACTTTGGTTTCTGGAAAGAGGAAATATAGCTAATTGTGATGGGAAAGTCGCAGCATCAGAAGCATGAGGCCAACCTGGCAGCCAGGAAGTTAGTAAGCAGAGAGAGGATGAACAGAAAGTGGTATGATGCTAAAATCCCTCAAAGCCTATCCCCAGCGATGCCATGTTAATATCCTACAAAGATTGTACCTATTGATGCATTTTTTTTCCAGCAATGATCTACCTCCTAAAGGTTCTAGGGTCTGCGCAAGTAGCAGAACCAGTTAGAAACCTAGTAGACAATTAGTGACATTTCATCCCCAAACAAAAAACATGTAGATGAATATGTTTAAACAATTGAAGATACATTAAAATTATTGTAAAGTTAGTACCTTAGTTTGGTTTATATTGCTGTGATAAACACTATCACCAAAGGCAGCTTAGAAACTGGGCAAGATGGCTTGCCCTGTTAACCCAGGAAACATGTGGAGGTGGAGCTCTATGATTTCAGGGCTAGCCTCTTTCCAAACCTTGCATCAAAACATCAACATTAGATCCTGTCTCAGAAATGAAACAAACAAACAACAACAACAACAAAAAATAAACCAAAACAATAATAGCTAATTGATGAAAAGGGGTGTATTTTATTTTAAAACTTATAGTGAATTACTTGGAGATGTCAGGGTAGGAACTAAATGTATGAACCAGAGGCAAGGACTGATGTAGAGGCAAAGGAGGAATACTGTTTTTATATATGATCCGTACCACCTTTCCTAAAGACACTATCCTTATAGAGCTAGGCCCTACCACATCAAGCATCAATGAAGAGAATGTCCGCAGATATGCCTGTGGGGCCAATTCTAAAAGCACAAAGAAAAATATTTTTTGTCATCTCACTGAAGATACATTCTCTCTGCCAGAACCATCAATACACAGAGATACTCACACTCACACCTTTATTCTAACATTAAAGCATTTTGCTTTTAACATAACCACCATGGATCTATATTTAACATGCTTAGGATTGTGCTTGGCCATTTTAAACTAGGCAAAAATGTTTGTCACTCTTTGGGGCATTAACATACCTGTGTTTTCATGTAAATCTTCAAACTCTGACTAAGCCTAATTTTCCTCAAAGGAATTAAATAAGATAAAACAGTTTCAGTTTGCTGGTTGCTTTTATTTGTTTACTTCTGTATTCACTTGCTAGGTAAACAGGTATTGATATGGAAGCAAGTGTAATGTGTACCATCATAGACGCCAAGAAGAAGAGAGCAGCACCAAGGAAAACAGAAGCAGCTCTAACGTCCTTACAACTACAGGCTGCTGAAGAGACAAAACAAAGTGAAAGAAATAAAGTACTAAGCAAACAAGTATCAAATAGTTTTATGTTAAGAATGAAATTCAGTTGGGTGCTGTTCAGTCTGTATGAATCAACGAAAATGCTGAAAATGCCCTGAGGCAGAAAACAGTCCACACTGTTGTTTGAAGAGAAAGAAAGCTGTGGCAGGGCACATGGGGAGGGAAAGAAAGAAGGGTCTTGATGTAGTCAGAACAGGAGGGTGTCAGATGTTCTGAGCTTGTAGAGGCAAATAAAAGAGAGTTGGAGAGACTGAAAATCTGAAATCCTATTTGGGATTTCCATGTGTCAACGTGGCATCATTAGATTCACAATTTAGGTAAGTTCAGTCAGTTTGCTATATGAAAAATTCATCATAGGGAAATTATGCAAACTAACTAGAAATCTCTGCAGAATTCCAGATAATACATGATTTGGCAAAGTCAAGCTAGAGTAAGGATGGAGAGAAATGTGTAGATTCAGAATATACAGAACTATGCATTAAGCTCTAAATTGAGTAGGAGGGTTAAGCACTGAGTCTGATTTCAGCAACAATGAGGCATCAGGGGCAAATATTCTTATCAATGCTACTTGTGAGGACACTAGACACAAGGTGGCTTCTCACAGGGCAGCTTAGAGGGACACTGAAGACAGCTCTTCTAAGGCTGGAATAGCATCTTATATCTGTGTCTCAGTTCTCTTGTGTGAAATGGAGGCTACAGATATTATGTAATGAGAGTGGATATAGTTAATTTGGTAGACTGCCTGAGAAGCACAAACCCCTGGCTTCTGCCCCAAGCACCACATAAAACTGGGTGTGGTGGCATACATCTGTGATCTTAGCACTCAAGAAATAGGGGAAGGAAAATCAGAAAATTAAGATCATCCTTGCTACATTAGCTATTTTTCTGGTTTCATGATAAAATAACATGACCACACACAACTTATAGAAGAAATAGTTTGTTTTGACTTATGGTTCTACAGAGTAACAATCCATCATAGTGGAGACGCATGGCAGCAGACAATAGGTTGCAGACAGCAGATATATCAGTAGGAACATGAACTTGACAGCTCTCATCTTCAAGTACAAAAAGGAAAGTAGAGAGGAAACTGAACTTGGTACAGGGCTTTTAATCTCAAAGTCGGTCCACAATGATGTACTTTCTCAGGCAAGCTGATAACACTTAAATATCTCCAAACAGCAGCACCAGCTGTAGAGCAAGTATTCCAATGCCAGAGACTATATGGTTATATCTCATTTAAACCAACACATATGCCTTCATAAGCATTTTGAGAATAGTCTTGAGAACCTGTTTCAAAAGTTATTAAAACAAATAATGCATACAAGTAGTGGCAAGGTTATAAAAAGTACACAGTGATAACAAAAGTACCTTGCATCAATATCTAATATATATTTTTAAAATAACGTATTATAGTGTATCCTCATAGTTATTTTTGAATACTTGCTTTACATAATTAATATAATTTACCTGAAAACTTCTGGTTTTAGAACTGAGTTGGCTAGACATCAGTTTTTATTCCACAGTGGATTATTCTTACCTTTGAACAAACTGTCTATATTCTTTGAGGCATGTTATTTCTTCTATGAAATGGGACCATTGAATCATATATTACAGTGGAAGCATTAAATTATTTATTTCTTAATAAACCAGAGTTATAAGTGTTTGCAAGAAGCTTATATATTATACACTTCAAATATTAAACAATTATTTCAAGTATTTTATTTAGTTTGCTTTAATTAGTTTGTCTTTGAATTAAATGTTAAGTGTTTATGTTTGAAATTATTTATACTGCCAAGGGCCATACTGATCTCCATCACCTGGCTTCAGCTGGGGTCTGTGTGAATGTCCATGCCCAATGCTTCCACCGAAGGCCAAGTCGATGTTTGTTTTCTGAACTGCTGCCTGAAGCCATGTTGGTGCCCATGGGGCTTGATGCCACTGGGGGCTATGTTGATATGTGTGGTCTGTGCTGACACCTGAGTCCATGTTGCTGTCCATAGTCTGTGTTGCTGTTGAGGTGTATGTTGCTGTCTTTGGCTCCCTGTTGATGACTAGTCCATTTACCACTGATGAACATGGGAATGTTCGTGGTCTGAGCTGCAATAGGAGGACATATGGATGTCCCTGGTTGGTGATCCTGATAGAGCCATATTGATGTGAGTGACCCATGCTTCTACCTGAGGCCATGTTGGTGTCCTTGGTCCTGTTGTGGCTTAAAGCCATTCGGGTGCACGTGGCCCATGTTACCACAGAAGACCACAGGGATTTCCATGGTTTGTGCTGACACCTGAATTCATGTTAATGTCCATGACCCATGCTGTAACCGTGGTCCAAGATGCCATTGACTATAAAGGGAAATGAAGCTCATTTTGCAATGGACTGATGGCTGCAGTCTCATAATGAGAGACCCAGACTCCTTCTGTGACAGACTCCACCCCTAATGATACAGTCTAGACAGGAAGTCCTTGAAGAGAACTCTTAAGAAGGGCAATAGGAATGCTGAAGTAGCTCTTCACTGCTGAGGGCTTCTGGCAGTGCTGGAGGTGGGGAAAGACTCAGTTTTGTTTAACAGGTTGGTGAGTGGAAGTTTGACCATGCTCCAGTGAGTATATATGTGTAAAACAACTTGGACTTAGTATTTTTTTCTTTCTCTTCCTCCTTCTCCTTCTTTTCTTTTTTTTTTTTTTTTGGGGGGGGGGCGTTACAAAGGTATAGATCTGGGAGGATGGTGAATGTGATTGGCATACATTATGTTAAATTTCCAAGTAACCAATAAAAATATTATGTTAAAATTTAAAAAAATCCATCAGTCATTAATGAGATTGGGGAAAAAAAAGATTGTTTCCCCTGTTTAGATAAAAAAAAAATTTGAAACAACAAAAGAAGATTTTTTTTTTTTGGATATTTGAATGTATGGGTAAGTGTTTGCATGGCTGCAAATACATGTGCTAGCACATGTTACCGTGTGTATGTGTGTTATATGTGTATATGTGAGTGTTAGTCTGTATGTGTGTAAAAGAAAGTAACTTACAGGTGGGTGTGCTGCATACATAAAGATACAGAAAATGCTGTGGATGAGTAAGTGTATAAGTGAGAGGTGAACTGCAGGTGCCATTTTCTAAGAGCTGGCTACCTTGTTTGTGTTTTGAGATGGAGAGTCACTGGAACTTTCTGGTTAGGCTAGGATGGTTGGAAAATCACCCCAGGGATCTATCTGTCTCCTCCTCTCCTGCCCTGGGTTTGAAGCATTCAGTTTTTCACATTGGTCCTGGAGATAAGACTCTGGTTCTAACATTCTTCATGCAGGTATAGACTGAGCTACTTTGCATGCCTCTACATTATATTTGAATGGTAAGGTAGAAAATTCTAGACAAATTAGAATAATTACAAAAAAAATAACTTTTATTAAACAGTGTGTTTGTATTGTAAAGCTTTCCCTTTATCTTGAAGTTTTATTAGTTGAAAACTATTCCCTTTATAAATTTTAAAATGCGTAATTGTCAAATAAATACCTACACTTTGATGTAAATATACATTTTATAATAATAATTATAATAAAATCAATTGCTGCATTCCTCTCCATCATAGCCAACATTTTTGTGGGGATTGTGGATGGGGTGGAGTGAGAGATCTTGACTATCTTCATCACTCAATTCTTAAATATCAACTTAATAGCTATGCAGTTAGCTTTAGTCAATATGATACACTTCAGATCCTCAAAACTTACGTATCTCATAGCTGAAGAACATAACCTAAGATCAGCCATTTCTCATTTCACCATCATAAAAAAGACATGAATCTTTTCATTAGTCCCCTGGTATCTTTTAAGATCTCCTATGGTATTTAGTAATTTGATGTGATGCTGTGATATTACTTCAATTCATTTGATTACTCTCTGCTCAGTAGTGATAAACCCTGCTCGATTATAGCAAATGACCATTCCAATGTAATGTTGAGCAGCTTTGCAAGAATATCACAAAAGTTTTTGTTTCAAATCTATATTTGTTAATGATCCTGACATATAATTTTATTTTACTTACAATACCGATGGTCATGCTGGTTTTTTTGTTTTGTTTTTTTTTTTTTTTTTTGTTGTTGTTGTTGTTGTTGTTTTTAGTTTTTTTCTTTCTTCTCTTCTTCTTTTTGGGCCCAAGAAATGTATGACTCCATCCTAGCTACAGGACTAGCATCAGCTCTAACTATGCTATTGTTTCCCTGTCTGAAACCACGTGTGTTTCCAGGAGTTTACTACCAAGATAACCTCCTGGGTTTGATGAAATTTACACTCTGATTCTTCTTTTCTCTTTAACGAGTTAAGTGATTCTTTACTGAGAGGGGCTTGCTGAGACTGAAACATCAACCAAGGACTATGCATGGACTGGACCCAGGCCCCCGACAAAGATGTCGCCCATGGGCAGCTTTCGCTTCATGTGGGTCCTCTGGTAAGGAAAGTGGGGACTGCATCATATAAGGACTCACTTGCCAGCTATTTGATCACTGCCCCGTTGCCGGAGTACCATGCTAGGATACATGGAAAAACGACTTGATGAGCTGCGGTGGATGAGAAGGAAGCCTACCATTTTCCTTAGATTATGAGGGAGAGGGAAAGGAGGGAATGAGACAGAGGGAGGGTGGGACTGGGAGGTGAGGAGGAATTGTGCTATAACCAGGATGTAAAGTGAAAAAAAGTTAAAAGTGGAAGAGAAAAAGAAACCTCATTGCTAGTATTTTGGGACAAAACCTGCTTCTGGGTTACCTAGCAACTTATAATGTCATCATGTTTCACCAGCCAGGTGGCCACACCTGGAAGGCATGGTTATCTTGCCCCTTAAAGGGACAGCCTGACATGTGATCTCTCTTGCTCTTCTCTCTTGCTCTTTGCTCTATCGGGGCGCCCCTCTCTCTCCCCCCTCCTCTCTCTTTTCCCCCTCTCTCCTTCTCTTTCTCCCCATCATGTCCTGCTCTCCCTTCCCTCTCTTCATATCCACCTAATAAACCTCTTGCATAGAAGACCGGTTCCCAGCCTCATCTTTAATTAATAGTTTTAACAATCATGATTTAATATTTTAACAGATTTCTGACTAAAACACAGATAACCCATGGACTCACAGGCAAAATTGACTGTTGCTCACATCTTAACTTTCAAACTTGAATTTATTGATATATACATATCAATATATACATATATGCATATATATTCTGTAACCAGGAATAAATGATAGGCAATAGACTGATGAGAAATTTCAAATAGATACAGTCTATTTATAATTTTCTCCACATTTTACACTACTCCACAGTTAAGGAAAACAGAAATAATAAGGAAGAAAGAGAGATAAAACTTAAACAGTGTTTTTTAAACAGCCACTGTATGCCATTCATCCATGTTCATAGTGAAATACATACACTTGATTTCAATGTGTTTGGAATCTTTTGTATCCATTTTACAGATGGTGATTTAAATAAAATTTTAGTATCCTGAAAATAATAAGAATCTATTTTATAGCATGAATGGAATAGAATAAATAAAGGAACATTTTTAAAATTAATGAATTCCTCTAAACTTTATAACACGTATTGAATACATTTTTGGTCGTTTCGTTTTAGAAACTAATGAAGTTATAAATGTTAACAACATGTAAAAAATTATATAACATATAACTGACAGAGTTTTCCTAATTTAAAAGCTCCAGTTTTGTGTATCTGATGAGTAAGTACATTTAATAATACATAAACAAATTTCACTTGTTTTTGAGATATGTTTTGAAAAAGATGTTTCTCTGGTGACTATGACAGATTTGGGCAGTCCCTGAGCTAGCTTATATATCTTGCTTAACTCACATTTCCTTCCAATTTAGAAAGTAAAATCTTTTCTCTGCCTCTCAGCTAACCACTAATTGCGTTTCTCCTATTTAGCAGATATACACTTCTGTCATCTAAACCGGCTTCCTTCTACTATAGAAGCAAAATTTCGGTGGCAATTAGAAATAATTGTTGTGATTTCTCCACCTACCTAACTCTGGCTTCCTACAGAGCACTACTTCCCATTACCCTTTAAAGTCAAGAGTGATGAAAGAAAAATGTACTTTTAGAAACAAAATACCACAAAGTTTAGGATTTAGTAATCTTTATAAAGTCCTTCTTTGATTCTTACAAAAATAGAGAGTGGTTAAAAAATAAACATAGAAAAAGGAACAGATTAGTGTCAGAGGCAAGTGGAATTATGTGAGGAAGGCAAGGCTAGCAACTCTGTTATCTTATGGACTGGAAACTATGGATGGGAAGAGCCCTTACTGGCTGAACCATCTAGCTAGTCAAATAATTTTGTCTTATACCTCTGTTGTTCAAGAAAACAGATTGTTTCAAAAGGCCATAAAGTGGTCTTTTGATAAAATAACTCATTGTTCCAGATCTAGTCTTTTTAAATTTGATAAATAGCTATGAGCAAATAAAAACAGAATGAGAGGTGAGATTCGTGGGTTAGCTATCTATCCTCTGAACGTATGAGGGTCTGACTCAAAGGATATACAGTCCAAATCTTTGCTTTTAAGCAGATGTTAAAGAATCTGAATCCAGTCACACTTTGTTGGGCAATGTCAAGTTTCTGTATTTAGAAATTTAGATTTTTTAATATCCTTAACTCCCGTTATACTGCTTACTTTTTATAAACCAATCACAGCTTGGAGCACAGCTTCATTGTCTCTTTTTCCAAACCCTAGTCTTACCAATTATCTTCATAAAAATACAGTCAGTATTCTGTACTAATCTTGTGGACATTTTATGTAGAACTCTGTGGAATTGCTCCAGTTTTCCTTTGCATATCAGTATACCAATGATTTAGAGAAGGGTCTGAAATCAGCCAGACAAAACAAGTGGGACTAGCAGGAGTTGAGGAAGGGGGCTTCAATAGGGATATATAATGAATAAATCGTAAAAAAAAAAAATGCTAATCAAAAGGGGGAAAGAAAAGCAAGGGAGAATAGAATGTCTTCACATTGCCTTTGGCCATGGGCTAATTTATTGAATAATATTGTTTACAAAATGAAGCTTGGTGCCTCTTAGGCTTTAGAAGAAAAAGAGGGGAATTGAATCAAAGTGAGTTTTTAATTGAGAGGTGCTACATTTTTCCTTCACAATTGCCTTAAAAACAACCCCTCCCCAGTATTTCTGTGGGTGCCTTCTCAGGGAATTTAACAAAGCAGAAAGTGAGCACAGGTATCATGAGTGCAGGTAAAGAATCCACTTTCGAAGGCAGTCTCTCTTGCCCCAATTAAGATAAAATGTTAGTAAGAGGCAGAGAAACACACATTTCCACAGTTGGATTTGGCTTCGGCGAGGTGATCAAAGATTTCCTCTTTGGGGAAAGTAATCATTTTAAACTAGTAGCTGTTTGTTGGTGAAATTCAAAGCATAGAGACTTTTTAGGTAGAGATGCTAGAATTAGGCAAAAGAGAATTTTTACTAGAAAAAAAGAAAAAGAGGTTGTATGGTCAGTGTAATAGTGAATACAAGGTTGAAGGCAAATTCTAAGACCTAGGGCCAGTGCTGACTTCTTTCATAAGCAAGAAGAGACACATACTTAGAGAGCCTCTTTCACAAGTTTGATTTCACAAGTATGCCTACTGTCCTAGTTAGTATTATTTGTCAACTGGAGTAACCTGAGAGAAAAGCCTTGATTGAGGAATTGACTAGATCAGATTCTCCTGTCGCCATGTCTTAGGGAGATGGTATTGATGATTAATTAATTTATGTTTGCAGCACTGTACCTAGGCAGATTGTCCTGGGCTGTTCAAATGTGCTAACTAAGCATAGATATTGGAATGAGCAATGAGTGGGCCAAGTAGCAAGTAGCGTCCTCTGTGGTCGCAGCTGTATTTCCTTCAGTGTGAGGGAGGTTCCTGGTTGGAAGCAATGCTGCCTAGATTAGTGGGCAGTCGTTCTTCCAGATCTGTGCCTTGAGTTCCCACCCCGCTTTCTCTCAGTGATGGACTGTAACCTGAAAGTGTGCAATGAAACAAAGCAGTTCCTTGCAAAGTTGCTTTCAGTCAAAGCATTTTATTAAGAGAAAGGAACCCAGACTACCTATTAGAGCTGGTACTTAACTTATGTAATACTTGGCAAACATCCTTATCATCAAAGTTTGGTTTCAAAAGCAGCAGATACACATTAAAATCTCAGTTATCCAGGCCCTCACTCAATGGGACTAAGCTGCTTCCTGTTTGTATTGTAGAAGGCGCTGATCACACCTGCCTGGCCATTCTCCACATGCACTTGGTCAAATCCAGTTTCTTCCCTGCTGTGTTTTTCAGGGACCTTAAGTTGTGATACCCTTTTCACCTGGCTTTAAATAGTCTGGGGCAGTGGGAGGCACTGGCAGTGTGCTGTAGGACTGGGTGAGAGTTTGGCTTGTTTCCTTCCCTTACTTGTTTTCTTGCCTTAGCACTGCAGCTCTTTTGGTAGTTGATTTGGATTCCTCTGGGGTGGTATTTTCTGGCTTTAAACTCCTGCCAGGCAGCAGGCTCATGGGCGGTAAGATTTCCTACTTCTCTATCACCCTCACGACACCCTTCCTGTTTCCACACTTTCGGGTATAAATTTAGTTCTTACTGTGACTATGGCCGATTCTTTTTCTGCTTACCGGGGTTATAGATCTGGCAGGTACACAGAGATCCCAGGGGCACACATCACAGAGGAAACCATTAGCCTTAGAACAGGCCGGGCAGACATCGGTTCTCACTGTGGCTTCACTAGATCTCCCTCCCAGCTCTGCATGCAGTCATAATAATTGGCATGCTATTTGTAGGTGAGCCCCAGAAGCCTTCGTGAAAGTCCAACTCAGAAAAGAACAGAAAATTAAGCGAAAAACATTTAGCTTGGCTTAACTTAGAAAAGTAACTGCAAAGTAATTTTGAAGCAGTAGAATTGGTTTTCTGTTCACTTGTTTGTTAATCTATTTCATTGTTCATCCATTTAAAAAGTAAGCCTAAGGTACACACCCCAGAATTAGATTACTGAATGATAGAAAACATTAATCATAACCGGCTAGTATTTTAAAGAGAGTTTAGTGGAAGCTGTTGTCATTGCTACACCAGGAAACATGGTGTGATGCCTTTGAACCCATAAAATTTTGGTGCTATAGATTCACCTGTCATAAGGAGCTGCAGATTTAAAAGGGTACAGCGACTCCAGAAGAGCAGTTTTCTTCTAGAGATGGAGATAGGACGAATTGTTGTCCTTCCTCCCTCAGATTTATAGAGATTGTCTCATGTCAGGTAATCTTAATATCAAATTACAAGACAAATGAATCTAGATAATGTAGTTTATAAGACTCTTGTCTTTGAATGATATAAATGGCCATTGCAGAGTAGCTCTGGATGTGAGATATATTGAAAATAACTCCCTTAGTTCCATAATGCTGTAGGAAATGAATCTTTAAGTCCAAAGAAAGAAGATCAGAAAGGGGTTAAGTGACTTCTAAGTGATTCCCAGGGTGGGGGTTTCACAGAAAGTATTTGATTTCCACAGAGATAATGTCTGACAACACATGAGGAGTGTGCATGGTGAAATAGGCTCTTCTCATGTTTATTTGTGCTTTGAAAATAGGAAATAGGAAAGGACAATGATGTGACTGACTTCCTGGACTGATACTCCAGCCTCCAGAGAAGACAGCTCTCAGAGTAGTTACCAGTGATAGAAAAAGCATCTGAACAAAATGGCACAGAATCATTCAAGAACATCCCATCAGACAAGACACCTAAAATCAGTGTCTGGCTTGGGATTATTGAAGGCTTGGTCATGGAAAGAGGCATTTCTTGAGAATGAGGAGTTCAAAAATCACAGGCTGGTTGAACTAAAACTCTGTGATGCATATGTAAAGAAATCCATTTGATTTTCTATTTCTCTCTCAAGACAAGTGTCATTTCTGGAAAAAAGTAGTATTATGTTGCCCATGTTTACATTTGTAATTTGAATTCAGTCACCAGCGATCAGCTATGCAGATGATGGTTCTTCAGTTCTTTCACTGCAATGTTATAGTGTCTCTACCCTCTGCCTTTTCCAGCATCGTGGTCATCGTCCTGTTTTTTCCTTCATATATATAATACCACACCATCATAGTTTGGGAAATTATCATGTACCCACTTCTGGCAAGGTGCTTTACCTATGTTTTCCTCATGAGGAGTTTGTACGTCAAAATGAAGTCCCTTCTGTCAAATGAATATATTTGATCCCTGAAACATGGAGAAGAAAACCCATGTGACATCATCATACTGGGATCTTCCTAATTTCAAGATTTTCACCTTCTGAGTCTATTTCAACTTTGAGAAGTATGTTGCACTGCATAGATAATTGTAACTTAAATTCTGAAAACCTGAAGCAAAATAAACTATTTACAATGATGACCTTTGTATTCCTACCTGTTTGTTATAAAAATCATATTTTAAGTTTGCATTACATTTATATACATTTATTTATGTAATTGTGCTAGTGTGTGTGTCCCTGTAGCATGTCTCACTAGTGAGGTCAGTGGATAGCTGGTGGAAGTTGGCTTTCTCCTTCTATCATGACAGTCCCTGAAATTAAACTCAGGTCATTATACTTAGTAGCAGGCATAAGTACTTATTGGCCACCAAAAATAGTTATTAAAACAATAATTGACCTAAATATGCTGAGATTCTCTATGTACAATTAAATAACACAGTATACTTCATTTCCTCATTTTATGAACTAGTATTTCTCAGGTGTTCACCTTTAACTGACAAATTGCCTTTTGGAAATGAAAGAATCACCAAGGAAACAGATTTCACATATTTTATGTTTGACTCTTTCCTCCAGTTGTGGCTGAATTTCAAATGATTAAGAGTTGAAACGTTAAAGTGGCATGATTGGAGGCGAGATAGAAAATATCTGTGAAATTTCAGTGGCAACTTCAGAGTGCCCTTCTTTTCTCTACACAAAGTCTGTGATACAATTGCAAAGCATTTGCTACTTGGAAATAGGCAGCTGTGTTGGGGACAATGCAATTATTAATAATATTCTATCATCTGGAAAAATTGTGCTATATGCGTGTGTCTACTGCAGTAGCTTTTGCAGTCTGCCTTGGAGCCTCTGTGTGCAGATATGGCACATAAGGTATTTGTGTCAGTATCCTTAGTCTCTTCTTACTAATACAATGAAAAGGAAGCACCCAGGAGTGAGGGCTGTAATTGTAATTTCACAGGAATTCTTCCTATATGTTCCCTTGTGGAGTACAAATTTTCCAATGGAGACATAAAGAGGAAAGAAGCATCCCTTCAGATCCTTGTATATCTCTATGTCTCATTAGCATAGAGGAGACACAGCAGAAGGGTGTTTACATCATGTGGTGACAGCCCAGGGTATTGCTTTTCATTTACCACAAAAAAGCAACAACATACAGGAATGTTACATATTAAACTCCATCGCTTCTGGCATATTTGCTAGGTAAACAATAAAAAAGAAGAGACAGTCACCATATGATTTTATTGTAGCAAAAGAATTCTTATGGATATTTATAGTAAAACACACGTTGAAAACATTTCCTTGACCTCAGAGTAGCATAGCATTAACACAGGCTATAGAAGAAAAGTGTAGGTCCTCATTCCTACTTCCAGAATTGATTCTTTCTACTGAACTCTATTCAGTAGTCACAATAATGTAAATGGAACAAATTGAACCTCTTCATTTCTGATGAAAAAATTCAGTGGCTTTCCTTTATGTTTGAATCCCCAAATTATATTGTTACTGGACTCTTAAGAGGCAGATGAGTGCCGGGGCTACTTAAAAACATGAGACAGCTTCTTTCATTTTCTTTTCCAGTAGAGCAACATCCAGCAACCACACCAGCACCATCAGTGTGGCTGGCTTTGTGGCTTAGGGCAGCATGGTGACAAAAGGACCTCAGTTTAAATGGGTGCTATGTACAAGTGCAGTAAAGGCCAATCTGTTCTTAAAGTGACCTGTCAATAAAAACTCCTGTTAGTCATCTAAAATGTATGGGAGATGGATATACATATGTATGGGAGATGGATATACTGGTGACTGTGAAAATCCATTCACTGTCACATAACAGCTCATCTATAAGTCGGGATCTACCATCAGGATAGGATCTACCAACTTTCTGTGTCAGAAGATCAGCTCTTTTCCCCTGCAAACTCATGGAAAATAATCTCAAAGAACTGAAAGCTTTTAGGATATGGGTTTGCAGTAGCTGGCTTCCACTCTGTTGAGTGTATTCTATTTTTTTCCTCATGTTTTTAATATATGTATACTTTATTTATTTCTGTTGGATCTTGTCTAGTTCATTGTTTGAAATAAAAAAATAGCTGAATATTAAATGACATGACACCCATGGCTCTCTGTAACAGGTCCATAAATCCATCAATACTTTAATATATGTGTATATATATGATACATATGCATACATACATACATAAAAACTTAGGAAATAAAAACTTATAATAGATTATTTAAAACTAGGCAAAAAGAGGAAAAGAAAATTTAAGTTTCTCTACACTGTTCCTGTAGCAGTGTATATGTTACCTGAGTTAAGTTGTCACAAATTTGTGAAATGTTTTTGCTTTTCTCAAGGAGTAAGTTCTTTTACTGGAGGTAGGGCCTTACCACAACTGCATCAAGGGAGAAGCTTCTAGAATGTATCTCCCACTAAAATTAGTTTAAAATTATTTTTATTTATGTGTATACATGTGAGCAAATGTGTGTGTGTGTCTACAGAGGCCAGTAGAATATACTGGAAACCCTCAAGCTGAAGCTGGTTACAGACAGATTCTAGGAACCCAAATCCTATCTGTCTTGTCCTCCTCTCATCTTGTTAAAATGTATCCTGTTTCCTTTTATCTTCTGGATTTCAGATTGTTCTCTTGAAGGTATAAAATGAGATTTTGTCATTATCACACAATCTTTCACTGTAAGGGATGGCCCTGCTCTCTTCAGCACAGTGTCTTATCCTCACTTTCCCAAACCATTTGTAAAGGGTCTTACTGGTGAGTGTATGTAGGATTCAGATTCTAAGGAGGGGTAGTTGTTCAGGTACCCTTCCTCCACAATTACTATGCTTCCCAAAACATAGAAGGTAGGGGCCCAAAACCCAACTGGAGGAGCAGATCATCTTCAGTGACCTTCAGCTCTGGTAAATTTTATCTGTCTGGCTACCAGAAGGGTATAATTTGCATGCTTTCTGATTCATTCACTAGACTGCTTTCATAATCCCTGCTCATCTGCTTGCAATGCTCCTTTAGAATTGTTAGTTCCTTCTCCTTGGGAACTGAAATGTTATTTCATAAATGAAGTCTTTTCTAAGCACTCATTTTATTTTTTAGCTTAGCACACATATTCCCTTCCTTAGACTGTAATTTGTAATGTTATGTAACTTTTCATTACATATTCACTGTTCTCTGTGTTCACTGATGTGCTTCCTCTCTGTTCAGTTTTACTTATCATCACAGTTTTTATACATTCACCAGCAGCCTCAGTCCTATCATCTCACACTCACTGTTTTTGTCTTCAGGATACAGTCATGAAATTCATCATGTCTTTGGCTTTTTGCAACTACTAAATTGCAATTTGGGGT
Organism: Psammomys obesus; assembly: GCF_907164565.1. Classification (NCBI taxonomy): domain Eukaryota; kingdom Metazoa; phylum Chordata; class Mammalia; order Rodentia; family Muridae; genus Psammomys; species Psammomys obesus. Next base: position 5,763,136 of record NW_026596240.1, on the reverse strand, counting down.
TCTGTTTTCTAATAAGATATTATAACTTAATGGAATCTAGTATTCATGTGGAGTGGCTTTTCTTTGATAAAAGAAATATCTAACATAGGAAGGGCACCAACAGACCGAGAAAAGATTCCATCTATGTTCTGTTTGGCATAACAAAGAGATTATCAGAGTAGTTTATAGAAACTCTGGATGAAAATTACTTTCAGAAGATGGATATCTCATACATAAATGTATTGATAAAAATGTAACTTTTGCATAGGTGAAAATTATGAACTTAGTGTAGCTGGAAAATTGAGATTTCATTTTGCGGGCTTTTAGACTTGTGGATAGAGGATTTTTGAGAATGAGCCTAGAATGAAAGTTGGGGGTGTTTTATGATAATATGAGAGAGAACAAGTATGCAAGCTATCCATCTTGGCAGGTGCCAGGAAAAGAAGAATGGATAAGAGGGAAAGATATGACCACATGTCTTCAGCTAGAGTCCAAAAGCGTGCAGGTTTAGAAGTGGGAGTCAGCAAGCAGCTGTATGTGGGTTAGGAGGCAGTCATCAGAGAAAGACTGAGAATATCTAGATTGTCCTAGAACAAAGGCTTAGGGTTTTGATCAGTATCCAAAGACATAGAAGAGTAGAAAATATATTACTAATTATTATTTTAGTTAGAACTCAGAGAAGTAGGCACAGTTGTGAGTGAAAAACTGCAAGCAATTTATTCAAGGGAAGGACTTCTAGAATGTATAAGGATATTATCTTATTCAAGAAAAATTTCTCCAATCTACTTAGTGTGGCTTGAGATGACTCAGCTTTTTGGTAACATAACCAGGTGATTGACTTGCTTTAACTCTTGAGGGGAGGGAAAATATTATATTTATACTCATGTTTTGAGTAGCTTAGAATATCATTACTCCACCAAGGCCAGAAAGAAAACTTGCATTCAGTTTGATATTTTGGATCTGAAGAAGACAAATCTGATTAGAAGGGAAGAGTCCATCTTAAATGGCTTCTAAGTCTGCTACTCTCTCCTCAGATATCTTACAAGTTGTTCCAAGTCTACCTTCCTCTTCCTTTATACCACATTCATCTTGGGGAAAAGAGAGCAAGAGATGGCATATCAAAAAAAAAAAATGGCCTAGTGGTTTTTCTTCCTTCATTTAAAAGAATATTAGGATCAACATTATCATTATTAGAACAGCTTGTCATTACTGTATTATGTGTATTTTTGCCTCTTTTAATTCTCATGACATCAGGGAAAGATATTGTCCAGGCAAACAATTTTGCTTCATGATATCTGGTACTCATAATATACGATGAATAAAAGCCACAATAAATAAAGTGAAGATGTAAAAAGAGGAACTCTTATATGCTACTGATTGTAATATAGATTAATACAATCTTTATGGAACAATGTGGAGGTTCGTAAATGTTTATTTATTCAGTATTCTGCCCAGAAGAGGATATCAGATCTCATTATAGATGGTTGTGAGCCACCATGTGGTTGCTGGGACTTGAACTTGGGACCTTTGGAAGAACAGCCAGTGTTCTTAATCTCGGAGCCATCTCTCCAGCCCCCCAAAATAGAGGTTCTTAAAATCTTGTTTTTTTAGATCTACTGTATGATCCTCTATATCACTAATAAGGAAATCCACATAACAAAGAAATACTTAAAACTCCTCGTGGGTTTTGTTTGTTTTGCATTACATTGTTAATCAGAATGAAAATAAATAAGTAAACGTTCTTTACAACAGACAAGTGGACAAATGTGTTATGGTACAGATGCCAAAAATATAGAATTACTTGGCCATGAAAAAAAAATGACAGCCTTCAGACTGGGAAAAGATCTTTTTCACCAATCCTACATCCGATAGAGGACTAATATCCAGAATATAAAAAGAACTCAAAAAATTAGACACCAACAAACCAAATAATTCAATTAAAAAAGAGCTAAGCAAACAATTCTCAACAAAGGAATATGGAATGGCAAAGAAACACTTAAACAAATTTTAAACATCCTTAGTTATCAGCAAATGCGAATCAAAACAACTCTGAGATTCCAGCTTACACCTATCAGAATGGCTAAGATCAAAAACTCAAGTGACAATATATGCTGGAGAGGATGTGGAGAAGGAACCTCTCCATCATTGCTGGTGGGAATGTAAACTTGTACAACGATGCTGGAAATCAATTGGTGCTTTCTCAGAAAACTAAGAATAGCACTACCTCAAGAGCCAGCTACACAACTCCTTGGCATATACCCAAAAGATGTTCCACAATTCAATAAAGACATTTGATCAACTATGTTCATAGCAGTTTTATTTGTAATAGTCAGAATCTGGAAACAACCTAGAGGTCCCTCAACCAAGGAATGGATACAGAAATTGTGGTACATCTACACAACAGAATACTACTTCGCTATTTAAAAACATGAAAATAATGAAACTTGCAGGCAAATGGATGGAACTAGAAGAGGTCATCCTGAATGAGGTAAGCCTGGAACAGAAAGACAGGCATGCTATCCACTCACTAATAAGAGGATATTAGCCAAATAATATAAAAAGTCTTCTATGGACCTAAAGAAGCTAAACACTATGGAGGACACTAGGAAGCATGCTTAAATCTCATTCAGAATGCCAAACAGGATAGATACCAGAAGCAGTAGAAGACAGGAAACAGGATGAGAGCCTACTATAGAGGATCCTCTGAAAGGATTCACCCAACATGGGATCAAAGCAGATGCTTAGACTCAGGGCCAAACTTTGGGCAAAGTACAGAGAGTCTTATGGAGGAAGAGAAGGGTGAGATTAGATGGACATGAAAGGGACAGGAGCCACACAAAGAGACTAAAAAACTAAAAGATCTGAGGCCAGGGGTTACTGCAGAGACTGATGCACCAATGAAGGACCATTCATAGAAAGAACCTAGACTCCCTGCTCAGATTTGGCCAATTGGCAGCTCAGTCGCCATCACTCTGAGGGAGAGGGTAAGGGGCTGCCTCTGGCATGAAGTCAGTTGACTACTCTCTTATCACTCGCCTCTGATGATGCAGCCTTGCCAGGCCATGGAGGAAGAGGATCCAAGCAGTCCTGATGAGACTTATCATGAGATAGGCAGATGGCAATGTGGAGAACTCCCCCTTTCAATGGACTAGGAGATAAGGGGAAGAAGGAGGGAGGGTGGGACTTGGGGAGTTGGGGAGGGGTGTCAATTGGGATATATATTGAATAAACTGTGAAGAAAAAAATAATAAAATAAAAAATTAATAACAATACACTTGCAGGAAAATATATGGAAATGAAGGATATTATGCTCAATGAATTAGCAGAATAACAAGAAGATAAATATCACATGTATTGGGTACTTTTCTCATCGCTGTGACAAAACACCTGATAAGGAGCAACTTAACAGTGAATGGGTTTGCTTTGCCCTGCAGTTTGATAGTATACAACCATTATGACTGAGAAAGCATGGCATGGCATTGCATTAGGAAGCAGGAAACAGGAGGCTACTGGTCATATTGCATCTGCAGTCAGAAAGCATGGACGAAGAGGAAGTAAGGCTGAGCTATGAAAGCACCACTAGAATGACCTACTTCATCCAGCAAGCTTTTACCTCTTAGGGGTTCTACAACCTACCAAATAGCATCACCACCCAGGACCCTGTGTTCAAACATATGAGCCCAGTAGCATATTTTTCATAATATGAAATACAGCATGTGTTTTTTTCACAATATAGCACAATGCTAAAAACTAGACCTAGACGTAGAGCAACTCTAACTGGGAGTTATAAAATGAAGACAAGACACTGAGATATAAGAAATAAGTTCTGATGTTCCACAGTACAGTACAATAGCAGTTGCTTGTAGTGGTTTATTATCATCTTGATGAAGATGTAGAAGAAATGATGTTGAAGAGGTATTAAGTACTAGTATCCTAACTTGATTATTGTTGAGTGTATGTAGGTGTTAAAATTTAGCAATAAAGACTTCGTATTTATACACACACACAAAACATATGCCAAAAATAATGCTTTAAAATATATTACTATTTCTTTTTAATTTAATTTTAAGATTATAATACATAAAAATGTTTCTCCCTTTTGTTCCTCCCTCCAACCACTTCCCTGCTCTCTTTAAAATTCACATTCTTTTTATGACTAATTTTGATTGCGTGCATATACATATATACATATATATTCTTTAATATAACCTGTTGAGCCTATATAGTGTCACTTGTATATGTGTCTTCAGGACTAGCTGTTTGGCAGTATACAACCAAATAATATGCCTTTTCCTGTGGAGGACACCTCTTCTGCTCTCAGCTTTTCTGAACTGCCAATTCTTATTTATATAGTACTGAGGTTTCATGGGCTTTTTCCCACCCAGTGTGACATCACCATTGGTGTCATCCTTATTCAGCTCACATTTAAAAAAATACTTCTTTATATTCTATTTCCCTTGTCTTGATTTCTATCAACCACAATGTATGTAGCACATGTTTATGTAAACTTCTTTGGTTGTTTTAGCTTTGTCTCCTTCCATTCAAAAAATTCTCTACAAACTATTAGGATACCAAAGTAGGTTCTATTCATCGGCACTTTCTCACTTATGAATCCTTATTCCCAACTTGACTACCTGGAGTCAAGTTAACACAAAACTATTATTCTTTGTATGTAAATTGCTTTCTTCCAAGATAGAGTTATATATTAGTTACTGTTCTTACGAAATCTAAAAAAAGACAAATTTATTTGGCTCATATTTCAAGATAATCTTGTCCATCATGGCAAGAAAAAGCACAGCAACATGCACATTAGACAGCCATGGTATAGTGTCTCCACAGCCAGGAAACAGAGAACCGACAGGATGTCTGCATTCAGTGCCATTATTTTCTACCAAAACTCAGCTTGTTCCTGGGATAAAGACTGAATGGAGTCAGTGTTATATCTCAAGTGTCCTCTGAGGAGCTTATGCTCCTGTCTTTCTGATTGCTTTCGCTGACTGTTGTCACAGAGTCTGTTACATCTGATTGGAAGTCAGTGGATGGGAATGGACATAGCAGTCTCTAAGAATCCTCGTGGCATGTTCTCATAGTTAGTCCTCTAAACTGGAAAAATAACAAAAACTGAACATATCTGTAATTCTAAACAAAAGTTCTGCCAATTCTATGGGAGTCTTATATTAGTGGATATAATATATGGACCATTCAATGTGATGCACTTAAAAGAAAATAGAGAAAAGTTGGGATTGTGTTTCAGTTTTCCGTTGCTTTAGAATTTTGCTTTCTCAAAATAAACTTTACAAAATCTAAACAAGTAGAGGCGGCTGTCAGCAACTGAAGTGAACTTGTTCTTTTATATAAACAGAATGTTTTCTACCCTATTTCCTGGACATTCTCCTCCGATTTTGAAAAGAGATAAAGGAACCACAAGATTATATGTTTAGAAATGCAGATTGAAACTTGATTTTGTAAAGATATTACTGTTTATTTAAAATGTTTTCCAACTCAACTTACAAATCAAACTTTAAATTGTAGAGAGCAATGCCAGAAGCAAGGGGGGCCCCAAAGATTTCTATAGAAACCTGATGATTACGCATATTAAAGAATACAGTATCCTTAAACCACATTGCAGAGTGGCCAGGTCCTGAATGCACTGGTGTGTACATGATGTCTTTTCTGGATGCACTGTGCAGTTTTCCTTCACTTCATAGAGTCCATCCAGTTAAGAAGATGTTTTTTTTTTTCCTATTCATTGAAGTCTTAAACTCTAAAATTGCTCTTTCTCATGTTATCCAACTGTCCCAGACCACAATGATGCTTCAGTATTTTTTCCTTGGATTCAATTTTAGTCCACAGATAGGGGAGGACCTCACTACCAACTATCTGACCCTAGTTTATCAGGTCTCATCAGGACAGTCTGGGTCCTTTTTCTTTTTTAAATTTTATTTATTTATTTATTATTAATTACAGTTTATTCACTTTTATATCCCAGCTGTATCCCCCTCCCTTATCCCCTTCCATTCCCACCCTTCCTCCCTTATATCTTCCCATGCCCCTCCCCAAGTCCATTGAAAGGGGAGGTCCTCCTCCTCTTCCATCTGATCTTAGCCTATCAGGTCTCAACAGGACTGACTGCATTGTCTTCCTCTGTGGCCTGGTAAGGCTTTTGCCCACCTCAGGGAGAGGTGATCAAAGAGCCAGCCATTGTGTTTAGGTCAGAGACACTCCATGTTCCTATTACTAGGGAACCCAGTTGGAAACTGAGTTGCCATGGGCCATATCTGAGCAGGGGTTCTAGGTTATCCCCATGTATGGTCCTTGGTTAGAGTATCAGTTTCAGAAAAGACCTCTGTTCCCAGATTTTTTTATTCTGTTCCTCTCTTTGTGGAGCTCCTGTCCCCTCCAGGTATTTCTATCTCTCCTTTCTTTCCTAAGATACCCTGTACTCTGCCCAAAGTTTGGCTATGAGTCTCAGCATCTGCCTTGATACCCTGCTGGGTAGAGCTTTCAGAGGCCCTCTGTGGTAGATTCCTTTCCTGTTCTCTGTTTTCTCCCTCTTCCTATATCTGTCCCATTTGCCTTTCTGAGTGAGGATTGATCATCTTACCTAGGGTCCACCTTGCTTAGATTCTTTAGGTGTACAGATTTTGGTATGTTTATCCTATATTATTTGTCTGATATATATAAGTGAGTATATACCATGTGTGTTTTCCTGCTTCTGGAATACCTCACTCAGGATGATCTTTTCTAGTTCCGATCATTTGTCTACAAATTTCATGATTTCCTTGTTTTTAATTGCTGTGAAGTATTCCATTGTGTAAATGTACCACAATTTCTGTATCCATTCCTCGATTGAGGGTTATCTGAGTTGTTTCCAGATTCTGCCTATTATGAATACAAATGGTGCTGGTCTAAGTGGAGTCTACATGTAGAAAAATGAAAATAGATCCATATTTATCACCCTGAAAAAAACTAAAGTCCAAAAGGGTCAAAGACCTTAGTATAAAACTAAAGACAGTAAATCTGTTAGAAGGGAAAGTAGGGAAGAGTGTTGAACTCATTGGCACAGGAGACAACTTTCTGAACAGAACACCAACAGCACAGGCTCTAAGATCAACAATCAATACATGGGACCTCATGAAACTGAAAAGCTTTTGTGAAGCAAAGGACATTTCAAGGACAGCCTACTAACTGGGAAAGGACTTTCACCAACCCTATATCTGACAGAGGGCTAATATCCAGAATATAAAAAGAACTCAAGAAGTTAAATAGCAACAAATCAAGTAATCCAATTAAAACATGGATCCTCTTTCTGTGGCCAATTAGGCTACTTTGTCTGGTGAGCTGATCAAAGACCTGGCCACTGAATCCATATGAGAGACAGCTCTTCTTATTAGAGAACCTGCATGGAGACTGAGATGCCCATGGGCTACATCTGTGCAAGGGGTCTAGATCCTCTCCATGTATGGTCCTTGGTTGATTCATCAGTCTCCTCAGGACACCATGAGCTCAGATTTTTAGTTCTGTTGCTCTCCTTGTGGAGCTACTGTCCCCTTTAGGTCTTTCTCCCCCTTCTTCCATAAGATTCCCTGCACGCTGCCCAAAGTTTCCTATGAGTCTCAACATCTGCTTTAATACTCTGATGGGTAAAGTATTTCAGAAGCTGTGGAAGGCTCCTGTCCTGTTCCCTGTCTTCTCCTACTTTCGATGTCTATCCTGTTTGCCCTTCTAAATTAGGATTAAGCCTCTTCCCTAAAGTCATCCTTATTGTTTAACTTCTTTAGGACTATGAATTTTAGTATGTTTATCCTATATTATATATCTAATATCCATTTATAAGCAAGTATATACCATGTGTATCTTTCTGATTCTGGGTTACCTTACTCAAGATGATCTTATGATCTTTGCAAATTTCATGATTTTCTTGTTTTTAATTGCTGAGTAGTATTCCATTGTGTAATTGTACCACAATTTCTATATTCATTCTTCACTTTTGGAACATCTAGTTTTTTTCCAGATTCAGGGTATTATGAATAAAAAGTGCTATAAACATAGTTGAGCAAATGTTGTTTTTGTATGGTTGAGCATCTCTGAGATAAATGCCCAAAAGTGGCATAGCTTGAGCTTGATGAAGCACTGTTCCTAATTGTCTGAGAAAGCACCAGGTTGATTACCAAAGTGGTTGTACAAGTTTACATACCCATTGGCAATGGAGGAACGTTCTCCTTTTTCCACATCTTCTCCAGAACGTGTCCTCCCTTGAGTTTTTGATCTTAGCCATTCTGATGGGTGTAAGGTGGAACTTAAGGGTAATTTTGATTTGCATTTCCTGGATGACTAAGGGTGTTGAGCATTTCTTTAAGTGTTTCTTTGCCATTTGATATTCCTTTGTTGAAAATTCTCTGTTTAGCTCTGCACACCATTTTTTTTTTTTAATTTGGAGTACTTGGTGTGTTGGTATGTATGATGTTGAGTTCTTTATATACTCTGCATATTAGACCTCTGTCAGATGCAGGGTTGGACAAGATTTTTTCCAAGTCTGTAGGCTGTGCAATATGGTTTAAGGGTACAGTCTCAGTGGGAGTTCAGTTCCAGTCACCTAGTACCTTTGAAATTGTATGGCATCTGTCTCCACTGAGCCTCAGTTTTCTTGACCATGCTTGCCTCAAAGCACAATGGATGACTTGCATAGCAAATTTTCAATAAATATTAAGTGGAATTATCTAAAACAGAAACTGCAAGATTACAGACATGGCTAAGTAGGAAACTGCAAGGGATCTAGTGATCAAAACTTCCCTAGGATTTCTTGCTAAAGACATTCTAAATACATTCCTTAATCTATTAATTCATAAAGCAAATGACCACCCTGGACCCAAGGCATCATACCTGACAAGTGGATATATGGATTCCTGTAGGGAAAACAAAACAAAACAAACAAACAAACAAACAAACAAAAAAGCATATTTACTGAATCAGATACCTAGCTTGGTCTAAAACACAAGCAATTTCTCCTTTTAAAAGTGATTTTGAAATACAACTAAATCAACTATTGTGTTAGACTCTAGAGTCCAGGAAGAAGTAGTTAAGAAATAAAAGTCAAAAAATAAGGAGATGTTCTTAGTCATAACAGCTGCAACATTTTATTTCATAGACCTTAAGAATGAAAGTAGTCGACCACTCAAAAAAAAAAAATAGAAAGAAAGAAAAAAGAAGACAGTATAAGCAAGTAGAAGTGTTTAGAGTAAAACAGTTTTGTTTCTATATTAGAGGATTCTTTCATCTACTCTGTTTCTGTTTATAAAGTAATAATGTAGGACATAAACTAGAGGGGGAAAGACAGAAAAATAAACAAAGTAAGGGAATATGTCCAGGTTTTATTTGTGTCAAAATAGCAATAAATTGGAAAGCTATAATCACCCAAGGTGAAATTTGAATTTCATTTACAAGGGTGAGAGTCCCTGGCCTAATGTTCATTAGCTTTGTCCCTGTTGCCTAGCTACTGGTTTATATTTTTTGTCTTTCTAGATATAGATGGCTCTAATGGAGTGAACAGTGACGACGGAGGACCTGATGAAAACACTTTATATCTCTATTCAGAAATGTTAATACTTTGTGTATATGTCTGGTTTTGTTGATTATAATGATCAGGAAAAGTAATAACTTTAGAAAATACAATTAGTGAAAGCCAGTCTCATAGATGTTCTGAAATAATTCACACATGTTATGTTTTGTAAGTGTGTAGCTTAAAAGTATTTACCTTATAAGTGGGATGTATGTGTAAAAATGTTATTGAACTAAGTTATTTTCACCAATATATCAAAAATATGTGAGATGCCCCAAGTTTTCAATAAAAATTTCTTTTTTCATTTGTTTGCATTTAAATTATTTGGCATCCTGATGATTGAATCCAGGGAGTTTTGCATGTTAACTCTATTCAGGTTCTCTAGCTGAACATGAGAAAAAATTATTTATATTTATATATTTGTAGACTACATGCTTATATGTTTACATACTAAGTATGTATACCACACACACATATATATATATATATGTATAGATGTGCGTGTTATATATATAACAATGGAGATTCATCTGATTGCATGCTATGAGTAGGTAATACAATGATGACTGTCTGCACATTCTATGTCTGAAAGCCTAGTGGATTTTCATTATACAACCCTGGATACTTCAGTAATACCAATATAGGTTAGAGAATTCCTGAGGAGGTACTGATCTTCAATTCATGTTACGCTACTGAAACATCTGGTTTCTGGTATCAGCAAAATGTTCAGTAGCACTGTCAGCAATTAAGTAGATGCACTCAGAAGCAAGAGAAGTAGTAAACCAGCTCGGTTTCTCTCTTGGGTTTTTTGTTTGTTTGTTTGTTTGTTTTTATTTTTGTTTTAATCTGGGTTGTTGCTGTAAGTGATTTCCCACTCCTCCTCATCTAAACTTTCAAGTAGATGCCAGAGATCTGACCAAAGGTATGTCTCATAGTTGTTCCCAAAGCCAGTCAGATTGACAGCCACTGTTAGTCATCACAACAGGCTAATGTTTCAACTGCTGAAAACTTTCTCTGCCCAACATCTGAGTATAATTTGTATTTCAAAAAAGAATATTTTAAAAATAAATTTCTTGTGCTTTATGTTTTTCTCTCTCTTTTTAATTATTTGTTCTATTTTACTTAATTTTGTATATTTTTATTCCACTTTACATCCATGTAGTAGCCCCTCCCTTTTCTTCTACCAGTCCCATGCTTACGATTCATTGCTACAGCAGCAGTGTCTGTGATAAACCAAAGCCTGGAAACCACAGCAGTTCTGACAATGTCTATTGTTGAAGTGCTTTTAAGATCTTCAGTTCCATACATATTTGAGTACTGGAAGATTCTAAGACTGCAGTCCCTGCAATCACATCAAGATGTCCGAGGATGATAATAAGCTACCAGTATATCTTAAAGGATCCTAATGATTCCAGTATATTACATAATTTGGGTACCACCATAATTGATTTATACCTTGCTGAAGTTGTCAGAAATAGCTATAAGTTTCCAGAGATTAAAATGTCCCTGAAGACAAGTACTAAACCTGTTTGCATATTGGCACTGATCTCAAAATACCCACCTTTCACCTCCATCTGCCTCCCAAGGTCCAAGATTAAAGCTGTGTGCCATCACACTCAGCTAACAGTCCCAATTTTTTAAAAGCACATCTTAGCATGATACTTTTAGCAGATACTGTTTAGTTGATAAGCTCAATTGGCAATTGAAACATATCAACCTCCCACAATTATCTCATTTTCCCCAAAGTGAACAAAATGAAAGAAAATTAAGGAGGTTTAAAAAAAAACCCAACTCACTTCAATATACATTATATATGTGTATATTCATGTAAATGTGTACTTTATTTGCATGTCATTATGTCTTCATTCATACCAAGTATACTATGCTATGAATTAGGGGAGCTCTAAGAAGAAAGACCAAAAGATTTTAACTTACAAATTTTACAGTTCGTGTATCTCGATGGTAATAACTTTTTCTGTGAAAACTTCCTGAGTCCATCATGCTCTCCTAACAACAAAACAATACGTAATATGAAGTTTTCTTGAGACGTTTAAACGACCACACATTTTTTTTTAATTTTATTCACATTGGTTTTTGACACAGTCTTGAGTTATCTGGGAAGAGAAACCTCAACTGAGAAAATGCATCTATTAGATGGTCTGTAGACAAGTCTATAAGACATTTTATTGTTTAATGTTTGATGGAGTGGGCATCCCACTCTGGGTGGAACCACCATAGGTAGGTGATACTGGTTAATCTAAGAAAGCAGACTGAGCAAGCTTTGGGGAGCAAGCCAGTTGGGAGAGTTCCTTATTGGCTTCTCCTCCAATTTCTATCTCCAGTATCTGGCTTGAATTCTTGCCCTGGCTTTTCCTAGTGAAGAAATATGACCTGAGAGTTTCAATATTAATTGAACCCTTTCTTCCCTATGTGGCTTTTGGTCATGATATATTCTCAATGAAATAGGAAACCATAACTGAGGCAGAAATTGGTACCAGCTTTATGGGGAATTGCTGTGACAGACTTGGCCATGTTTTGTGGTAGGGCTGTGGAAGAACTTTGGATCTTGAGGCTAGAATATTTTATCTCAACGTACATTTTTCTTATAGTCTTCATTCTTTAATAGTTATGAAATTATGGGTATGTGTGTATGTGAGAATGTCTGTGTTTCCCTGTGTGAGCAGGCACTTGTGAGTGTAGCCCCTGTGGAGAAAAGGAAAGTGTGTTGGATTCCCCAAAACTGGAGTTACAGATGTTCGGAAACTGCCCCATAGAGATTCTGAAAACTGAGCCTGGGACTACTCCAAGTATATCATGAAAGCTCGTAACTATTGGGCATCTTAGCTGCACTTTCTTTACCACTTTTTACTTATTCTATGTTAATACACAGAACGCTGTGTAATTGAAGATTTGTAGAAAAAAACACAGAAAAATAGAAGATATGAGCCAGCCCACAAATTAGTGAGACTAATGTCTGAAGAAACCTAAATAAATGTAGAGGATCATTGACTTAAGGGAAATATGTTTTTCTGAAAACAAAACAAAACAAAAAAAAAACCTTGGAAAAAGAACTTAAATAGTCCTATGTTCCCTGACATCAAGATCCTCCAAATCTTAGAAAAACTTAACAGGTACATGTAACAGCATGGAAATCAGCTCTGCAAGTTGATTTGAATTATTTGTTGAGGAATGATATATGGCAGTCCAAAAAATTAAGTATCAACCCATTTATAAATTATTGAATATACCGATGACAGCAAATGTTGAGAATTCCATCTTGTGCTGATCTCAAGTAGTAGCCAACACAGTAGAGAGACTATTAAAACAATTTCTTTTATACTTTTATTTATTTGTTATATAGATACGTGTGTGTGCATGTGTGTGAAAATGCCACAACACATGTGTGGAGGCCAGATGGCAACTCTGTGAATCAGTTCTTTTCTTCTTTCTTTATGTATTTCCAAGGATCAAACTCAGGTTGCTTGCTTCCTCAGTCATTACCTTTCCCCATTGGGCCATCTCTCCAGCCCATAGTGTACCATTTTTGTATTCCTGTGCTACTCCCCAGAAGAAAGACTCACTAATACTTCTAGCCATGAAGAACTTGATCAAAGAAAATGGGTATCTTTCCTACTTAGTATCCAGTTAGCTGGCTGTGTTCTTTGTTTTTTAGTTGTCAGACGCAGAGTATTAAATAAAAGATAGCTTTGGTGACCTCTGCGGCTTTGTGCTGTTGAGGTCAGGGCTGATGAATAATGTAGCATCAGCGTATCTATTATTAATTCTTACAATCTGCAGTAAACAGTAAGGACCTAGCCTCTCTTCTCCTGGCTCCTCTCCTGGAGGCACTCAACCTGCCAGGTGAATTTCACAACACCACAACCTCTTTATCTGTAAATTTTGTGAAGTTATGATTGGAAACCTCATCACAAAATATTTTTGCACTGGGCCCTAGTAGAAGTCCCAGCATACTGCTTATTTCTAAGCAAATGTCGTTTTGTGCTGCAGCTTGCTGGACAATATTCAGGGAGCTGGAACATCCTCTATAAAATCACTAACCACACAGTCCAAAGCACAAACAAATCAAGAAGCACTACAATCCTTCTCTTCAATCAATACTATATCCAGGCCTGTCATATCTCTACAAGCTGCACCGGGAATGACTCTTGCATTGAGGCACAGGGGTTTTCTTTTAAAGTAAGAAGCATGCACAAGTGACTTGAGAGAGAGAGAATAATAAAACTGCAATCTTTTCCAATTTTCTCTCTCCATATTTAATGGTGCCTGGCATTTCTATGGATGACATTTAATATTTGAAAGGGCATAATTTCCTTCAGTGCATGGAGAAGTTTCTGTTATGTTTCTGAAAGATTAAAAAAAAAGTCCTATCTTTGGATTTGCACTGAAGTCTTACCAGTCTGTTTGATTGGATGTTTCTCTGCCCACATTCTACCTCAAGCACATGTACATAAATTCTCTATTTGATATTCCTATGCATGTTTGCAGTCACCCACATTAGCAACCAAAATGAGCGATGCTACAGATGAAGGTGGTGAGAGCAGAATCTAATCTGTTGCTTCTCCAGCGTGTTCTTCGGAGACATCTTGTAAGGTGCCTGGGATGAAGAGAGCTGCCTCAGGGAGGCTGGAGGGAGCCTTCCCTTCGCAGGGACAAGAGTGCTCTTTTAGAATATGTCATACATTGTAGCTTTTAGTAGAATTTTGCTGAAAAGTAAATTTTATTTGTTTAGAACAAGCAACAATAAAACACTACGGAAATGAATTCAAGCCATTTCACAAGTCAGGAAAGTTATAAAAGATCAGAGTTTTGCCATTGGCAGAATCTGAAAGTCTGAACTGTTGTTACACAAAATCTAAAGAAGCATGGCAGGAGGCATCAACAAACCAGAAAACAAACAAACAAACAAACAAACAAAAAAACCCCACAACTGATGACCATTAAATAAAATGCTTATGCTAGAGAACTCCACTGTAATAATGATGAGATAACATTCTATGGCTGCTGTAAGCTCTTGAGACCCACTAAATTTACTCCTTGTCCAATAGTGGAAAATCTTGAAATTGCCACTTGAATAATGATTAACAGAAAAAAAGTGGATGTGACCAGGGTATCATTCTGGTAAGACCTGGATATTTTGTTATTATTTTTTAAGTAAAAACATAATTTACATCTCATTTGGGGATGTAGAGATGGCTCAGAAGGTAAGATCAGATCACTCACTTCCCTTGGAGATAATCTAGCTTCAGATTCCAGCAACCACATAGCAGTCTGTAACCCTCTACGACTCTAGTTCCAGGGAGATCCGATGCCAAAGTCAAGCCTTCTTGAGCACAAAGCAAACCTAGACCTACATGTAGCAAAACACTCATATGTATAAAATAAATATAAGTAAATATTTAAAAATACTTATACCTCCACGATGAGTACTTGATATTATGAGAAATAAGAGGAAGATGTGAATACTTTCAAATAAACTTTAAAGGATCAATATTATTTTATTCCTTTTCTTAAGACTGAGAACAAAAAAAAAAAACAAAAACAAAAAAACAAAAAAAAAGAAAAGAAAAGAAAAGAAAGGAAAAGTAAAGAAAAAGAAAAAGATATGGAAGCAAGATGTAGACCAGCTGGGAAGAAGGGATTTTACAGGAGGTCGGATGAGAGAAGGTAATGATGATCTAATTTGATCACACTAATTTGTATACACACACTACTGTTAAACATTAAAAAATAAAATAAAGTTCTGGAGAGTGGTTGGCTCTAATGAGTTTAGTAAGAATGCTTTCTGAATGGACCATGTGTCACAGTTCCACTGATTAGAGAAAGGTTGCTTCTGTCAGTATGTGCTTGGAGAAACCTGAAATACGCTCCAATGAGTTACTTTCAAATTGCTGTTCAAGCAGTAGACTAAAGCTTTGAGGAGAGGTGCAATAAGGAAGTACCAGAGCTCAAGTCTACTTTCCCCAGAATCTATGCAAAAACCCACATAAATAATGCAAGATTCTGTAATCCCAGTGTTCCAGGAAAGATGAGAGGCAGAGACAAGAGACTCCCTGAAAGCTTTCAGGACAGATAGCCTGGTATATGCAGTACAGATAAAACAGTGAAACACTGTCTTTGGGTAAGAAACACAACCAGTGTTCTCTTACCTCCACATGTGCTCTATGGTTCATGAAATCTCATACTTAGACATACTCATGTCCTCTGACCCAAAATTAGATGTTAGAAAAAGCAAGTATCTCCATTTGGGTTCCTGAGTAAGGGGAGCGGGTGCTGCCTCTGTCATGAACTCAGTTGCCTGCTCTTTGATCACTTGCCCCTGGCAATGAGGTCTTACCAGGCTACAGAGGAAGAGGATCTAGGCAATGCTGATGTGACTTGATAAGCTATGGGCAGATGGCAGAGGAGGAGAACTCCCCTATCAGTGGACTAGGGGAATAGTATGGGGTGAAGAGGAAGGGAGGGTGAGACTAAGAAGAGTTGAGCAAGGGGGCTTCAATCAGGATATACAATGAATAAATTGTGAAAAAAAGAAAAAGAAAAAAAAAAAACCTTTCCAATAAAATTGTGAACAATTTCACATTAGCCTATCAAGTCTCAGCAGGACGGTCTGGATCATCTTCCCCTGTGACCCAGTAAGGTCACCTGCCTGCCAGGTCAAAGTTATCAAAGAACAGGCAATAGAGTCCTTATCAGAGAAAATCTGCTCACCTTACTAGGGATTTCCACTTGGAGACTAAGATGCCTATGAGTTACAACTGAGCAGGTCTCTACATCCTCTCCATACATGATCCTTGGTTGTTTCATCAGTCTCTGCAGGAGACCCTGAGCTCAGGTTTTTTGTCTTTGTTGGTCTCTTTCTGGAGCTCATGTCCTCTCCAGGTCCTTCCTTTCCCCATACTTCCATAGACTGCCTGTGCTTTGCCCAAAATTTGGCTGTGAATCTCAACATCTACTTCCATCCCCTACTTGAACATCTATGGTAGGACCCCTTCCTGTTTCCTTCCTTCCACCGCTTCAGGTGTCTATTCTTTTTTTCCCTTTCTGAATGAGAATTAAACATTCTTCCTAGGGTCCTCTTTTTTATTTAGCTTGTTTTTCATTGCTTCTTTCTTAGTTTTTTTTTTTTTTTTATCGAATGTGCTTTTATTTTTTTTCCTTTTCTTATTTGTTTTTTTTTAATTTTATTTTTCTTTTTAGTTACATTTTGTTAACTCTGTGTCCCAGCTGTATCCCGCTCCCTCATTCCCTCCCCAACCCCACACTCCCTCCCTGGTCTCCTCCCTGCCCCTTTCCAAGTCCACTGATAGGGGAGGACCTCCTCCCATTTCATCTGACCCTGTTTTATCAGGTATCTTCAGGGCTGGCTGCAAAGTCCTCCTCTGTGGCCTAACAGACTGCTCCTTCCCTGGGAGGGGGGGTGTCAAACAGCCTGCCCTTGAGATCCTGTTAGAAATAGTCCGTGTTCCCCTTACTTTGGAAAACTACTTGGTTACTGAGCTACCATGGGCCACATCCGAGCAGAAGTTCTAGGTTATATCCATAGATGGTCCTTGGTTGAGTGTCAGTCTCAGAAAAGGCCCTGTGCCCGGATATATTTGGTCCTTGTAGAGCTCCTATCCTTTCCATATCATACTAACTCCCCTTCTTTCATATGATTCCCTGTACTCTGCTGAGGGTTTGGTTATGAGTCTTAGTGTCTGCTTTGAAACACTGCTAGGTAGAGTCTTTCAGATGCCTTTTGTGGTAGACTCCTGTCATACGTTCAATGCACATCCCATTTGTCTTTCTAAATGAGGATTAATCACCTTCGCCTGTGTCCACTTTCTTGATTATCTTCTTTAGATGTGTAGATTTCATTATGTTTATCATATCTTGTAGGTCTATATAAGCGAGTATATACCAAGTTTGTCTTTCTCCTTCTGGGATACTTCACTCAGAATGATCTTTTCTAGATGCCACCACTTGCCTGCAAATTTCATGATTTCCTCCTTTTTGATTGCTGAGTAGTATTCCATTGTGTAAAAATACCACAGTTTCTGTATCCATTCCTCTGTTGAGGGAAATCTGGGTTGTTTCCAAATTCTGGCTATTACAAATAAAGCTGCTACGAACATGGTTGAACAAATGTCCTTGTTGTGTACTTGAGCAAATTTTGGGTATATACCTAGGAGTGGTATAGCTGGGTCTTGAGGTAGCACTACTCCTAGTTGTCTGAGAAAGCGCCAGATTGACTTCCAGAGTGGTTGAACCAGTTTACATTCCCACCAGCAATGAAGGAGGGTTCCCTTTTCTCCACAACCTCTCCAGCATGTGCTATCACTTGAGTTTTTCATCTTGGCCATTCTGATGGGTGTAAGGTGAAATCTCAGGGTCATTTTGATTTGCATTTCCCTAATGGCTAATGAGGTTGAGCATTTCTTTAAGTGTTTCTCTGCCATCGATGTTCCTCTTTCGAGAATTCTCTGTTTAGCTCTGTACCCCATTTTTTAATTGGATTACTTGGTTTGTTGCTTTTCTGCTTCTTTAGTTCTTTATATATACTGGATATTAGCCCTCTGTCAGATAAAGGGTTGGTGAAGATTCTTTCCCACTCTGTAGGCTGTCTATTTGTTTTGATGACAGTGTCTTTTGCTTTACAGAAGCTTTTCAGTTTCATGAGGTCCCATTTATTGATTGTTGCTCTTAGAGCCTGTGCTGTTGGTATTCTGTTCAGGAAGTTGTCTCCTGTGCCAATGAGTTCTAGGCTGTTCCCCACTTTTTTTTTTCCAACTGATTTAGAGTATCTGGTTTTATGTTGAGGTCCTTGATCCACTTGGACTTTAGTTTTGTGCAGGGTGATAAATATGGATCTATTTTCATTTTTCTGTATGTAGACATCCAGTTGGTCCAGCACCATTTGTTGAAGATGCTGTCTTTTTACCATTGAATGGATTTGGCTTCTTTGTCAAATATTGAGTATTCATAGGTGTGTGGGTTTATTTCTGAGTCTTCTATGTGGTTCCATTGATCCTCCTTTCTGTTTCTATGCCAATACCATGCAGTTTTTATTACTGTTGCCCTGTAGTACAGCTTGAGATCGGGAATGGAGATACCTCCAGATGATCTGTTGTTGTACAGGATCGTTTTGGAGATTCTGGGTTTTTTGTTTTTCCATATGAAGCTGATAATCTTTTTTTCAAGATCTGTAAAGAATTGAGTTGCTATTTTGATGGGAATTGCATTGAATCTGTAGATTGCTTTTGGCAGGATGGCCATTTTCACAATGTTAATCCTACCAATCCATGAGCACGGGAGATCTTTCCATCTTCTGAGATCTTCTTCAATTTCTTTCTCCAAAGACTTGAAGTTTTTCTCAAACAGGTCTTTCACATGCTTGGTTAGTGTCACACCAAGGTACTTCATGTTATTAGTGGCTATTGTAAAGGGTGTTGTTTCCCTAATTTCTTTCTCAGCCTTTTTGTCTTTGGTATACAAGAGGGCTTCTGATTTTTTTGAGTTGATTTTGTATCCTGCCACTTTGCTGAAGGTGTTTATCAGCTGAAGAAGTTCTCTGGTTGAATCTTTGGGGTCACTCATGTATACTATCATATCCTCTGCAAATAGTGACACTTTGACCTCTTCCTTTCCGATTTGTATCCCCTTGATCTCCTTTAGTTGTCTTATTGCTCTGGCTAGGACTTCAAGTACTATGTTGAAGAGATATGGAGAGAGTGGGCAGCCTTGTCTTGTTCCTGATTTCAGTGGGATTGATTTAAGTTTCTCTCCATTGAGTTTGATGTTGGCTATAGGCTTGCTGTATATTGCCTTTACTATCTTTAGGTATGTGCCTTGTATCCCTGATTTCTCCAAGACTTTAAACTTAAATGGGTGTTGGACTTTGTCAAATGCTTTTTCAGCATCTAAGGAGATGATCATGTGGTTTTTCTCCTTCATTTTGTTTTTGTGGTGGATTACATTGATGGATTTCCGTATGTTGAACCACCCTTGCATTCCTGGGATGAAGCCTGCTTGGTCATGGTGGATGATATATTTGATGTGTTCTTGGATTCGGTTTGCAAGTATTTTATTGAGTATTTTTGCATCAATGTTCATAAGAGAGATAGGTCTGAAGATCTCTTTTTTTGTTGGATCTTTGTGTGGTTTAGGTATCAAGGTGACTATGGCTTCATAGAATGAGTTTCGTAGTGTTCCTTCTATTTCTATTTTGTGGAATAGTTTGAAGAGAATTGGTGTTACTCCTTCTTTGAAGGTCTTGTAGAATTCTGCGCTGAAGCCATCTGGTCCAGGGCTTTTTTTGGAGGGGAGACTGTTAATGACTGCTTCAATTTCCTTGGGAGATGTAGGGCTATTCAGTCTTTCTACCTGATCTTGACTTAATTTTGGTAGATGGAATCTTTTCAAGAAAGTTATCCATTTCATTTAGATTTTCAAATTTTGTGCCATATAGGCTTTTGTAGTATGACCTAATAATCGTTTGGATTTCCTCAGTGTCTGTAGTTATGTCCCCATTTTCCTTTCTGATTTTGCTGATTTGGATAGTTTCTCTCTGCTTTTTAGTTAGTTGGCTAAGGGTTTGTCTATCTTGTTGATTTTCTCAAAGAACCAGCTTTTTGTTTCATTGATTCTTTGGATAATTTTATTTGTTTTTAATTGATTGATTTGTGCCCTTAGTTTGATTATTTCCAGCCGTCTGCTCCTCTTGGGTGTATCTGCTTCTTTTTTTTTTCTGGGTTTTTCAGTTGGGCCATTAAGTTGTTTGTATGTGATGTTACGGATTTCTTCTTGTAGGCACTTAGTGCTATAAATTTTCCTCTGAGCACTGCTTTCAATGTGTCCCATGAATTTGGGTATGTTGTGCCTTCCTTTTCATTGAATTCTAGAAAGTCTTTAATTTCTTTCTTTATTTCTTCCTTGACCCAGCTGTCATTGAGTAGTAAATTGTTCAGTTTCCATGTGCGTGTCGGCTTTTTGTTGTTTCTGTTGTTGTTGATGTCCAGCTTTAGTCCATGGTGGTCAGATAGTATACAAGGGATTATTTCAATCCTTTTGTATCTGTTGAGGCTTGCTTTATGACCAACTGTATGGTCTATTTTGGAGAAGGTTCCATGTGGTGCTGAAAAGAAGGTGTACTCTTTTGAATTTGGGGAAAAGATCCGTAGACGTCTATTAGGTCCATTTGATTGAGGGATTCTGTGGGTGCTTTTATTTCCCTATTTGGTGTCTGTCTGGTTGATCTGTCCCTTGATGAGAGTAGGGTGTTGAAGTCTCCCACTATTAAGGTATTAGGATCAATGTA
Source organism: Psammomys obesus (assembly GCF_907164565.1). Lineage (NCBI taxonomy): Eukaryota > Metazoa > Chordata > Mammalia > Rodentia > Muridae > Psammomys > Psammomys obesus. The sequence continues at coordinate 5,742,281 of NW_026596240.1, read as the reverse complement.
TGATTTAAGCTTTAATATTGTTTCATTTAGGAATGTAGGTGCTCTTGTATTTGGGTCATAGATATTCAAAATTGTGATGTCCTCTTGTTGGGTTTTTCCTTTGATGAGAATATAGTGGCCCTCCTTATCTTTTTTGATTAACTTCAGATGAAAGTCTATTTTATTAGATATTAGGATGGCTACTCCAACTTGTTTTCTGGAATCATTTGCTTGAAAAACTTTTTTCCAGCCCTTTACTCTGAGGTAGTGTTTATCTTTGTTGCATAGGTGTGTTTCTTGGATGCAACAGAATGTTGGGTCCTGTTTCCGTAACCATTCTGTTAGCCTGTGTCTTTTTATTGGTGAGTAAATCCATTAATATTGATAGATAATATTGACCAATGCATGTTAGGTCCTTTTGTAATGGAGTCGATGATCTTACCCTGTTTCTTTGCTTGTTTTCTTTTCATTTTTGTTGGGATACTATCTGTATGCTCTGTTTTCTTGGATGAATTCATTGTCATTGGATTGGAGTTTTCCTTCTAGTATCTTCTGTATGGTTGGTTTGCTGTATAGATATTGCGTAAATTTAGTTTTGTCATGGAATATTTTGTTTTCTCCATCTATGTTGATTGAAAGCTTTGCAGGGTATAGTAGTCTGGGTTGACATTTGTGGTCTCTTAGAGTCTCCATGATGCTTGCCCAGGCCCTTCTGGCTTTCATAGTTTCTGATGAGAAGTCTGGTGTGATTCTGATAGGTCTACCTTCATATGTTACTTGGCCTTTTTCCCTTGCTGCTTTTAATATCTTTTCTTTGTTCTGTAGATATAGTGTTTTGACTATGATGTGATGTGATGTGTTTCTTTTCTGGTCTAGTCTATTTGGTGTTCTGTAGGCCTCTTGTATATTTATGGACATCTCTTTCTTTAAGTTGGGAAAATTTTCTTCTATGATTTTCTTGAAAATATTTTCTGGACCTTGGAGCCTGGAGTCTTCTTTTTCATCAATCCCTATTATTCTTAGATTTTGTCTTTTCATAGCATCCTTGATTTCTTGGATATTTTGTGATTGGAACTTTTCTGATTTTACTTTTTCTTTGAGAGAAGTATCAATTTCTGCAAGTGTGTCTTCAGCTCCAGAGATTCTCTCTTCCATCTCTTGTATTCTGTTGGTGATGCTTACTTTTGTGGTTCCTGATCATTTCTCCAAGTTCTCCAGCTCAAGAGTTTTCTCATTTTGTGTTTTCTTTATTGATTCTAATTCTATTTTCATGCCTTGCACCATTTCTTTCATGTGTTTGAATTTGGATTCCTGTCTCTCTACGATGGACCCTATTTCTTTGTTCATTTCCTTTTTATATGCCACTAATTTTTTCTCTACTTGTTCCTGTATTTGTTTGGCTATGTTTGCCTGTGTTTCTTTAAGGGTTTTGTCTATTTCTTCTTTCTTTACCTCCAATTGACTGGCCAACTCTTTGAAAGATTTGTTCATTTCCTCCTTATGAGCCTCAAGTAATTGAGCAAGCATGGCTTTAAGGTCGTTTTCCTGTGCTTCTGATGAATTGGAGTATCCATCGATTTGGGGGTTTGCTGGTGAAGTCATGATGTCCTGATTTATGTTGGAAGTGTTCTTTCGCCTACCCCTGGCCATTGGCTTATCTGAGACCTTCCCTGTTTGTTTTTGGATTCTGCCGATCAGACTGGTACTGTCTCTGGAGTCTGGAGAATTCTTCAGGAAGTTGAGAGAGGTCTCCTGTCCTTAGCGTGTGCTGAGGAGTAGCTGTACCTGTGGGAGGAAAGTACGCAGGCGCAAACAGAGGCAAATGCAAGCGTGCGTGCGTGTGTATATGTGTGTGTGTGTGTGTAAGTGGGCGTGGGCGTGTGTCTCGAGGGACAGAGTGATGGCTAATGTTGAACCCTTGAGTGTGTGGGAGGGGCTCTGCAATGTATATGTTGCAGGCGCTAGTGATGATCGCAGCGCAATTTCTGGCATTAACTGCCTTAACTCCTCAATTAGACCCACAGAGCAGGAACTTCAATGTTCCAAGTGCCCCTCTGTTTCCCAAAGTGGGTATATGGGTGGGAGGGGGTTCGATGCCTGGCTTCTGTTTTAGAAGGACTCAGGATCAGGGGAGCTGCAGATTCTCAAGTGTGCACTCACTTACAGGCAGGTCACTTGGCAGAGATCGGGGTATCTGGGCTCTCTGCTCTCTGGTTTGGCCCTGGTTCATTGATGTGCTCTGCCATTTCCGTGCTGCTGTCACTGCCAGGTTATGAGGTCTTGCTGCAGCTGGAGATTTCAGGGTGGTCACGTCAGTAGGAATCGGGGTAACTAGCCTTTCTGTTCTCTGGTTTGGCCCTGGTTAGTCTTAAACTGGGGGGCTGATGTGCCCTGCCAGCTCAGTGCTGCTCCGCCACCAGGTTAGAAAGTCCTGCTGTAACTGGAGACTGGGTTGCTAGTCCAGATGCTTTCTGGGAAGTCCTGGGGTCTCTTCACTGTGCTCTCCAAGCTTCGGAGGCCCAGTGCCTGGTGTGTCTAGCTTGTATGGCGTTTCTGTCTGGTTTTGGTGAGTATATAGCGTATTCTCTGTCACTGTGGGATTGGGCGGGTCGTACCATCAGTGATGGCGCTCCTGCGGAGCTAGTATGGCGTCTAGCAGACTCACGCCCTGGGAGGATGGTGCAGCCGTTGGGCGAATCTGGGGCTCCGAGACACAGTACTGCTGGCATTTGCTGCTAAAGGGCTTGGAGCTCCGCCTCAGTGGCTGCAGGCCCCAGGGAGTTAGGTCTGCGCTGAGAAAGGGGAGTCCGCTGTGCCGAGGAGGAGGGAGGTCTGGGGGAGGGGAGTGCCGAGAGATCAAAGGATCTTTTCTCATCTTCCCCAAACAAGTCCCTGGGTGACCTGAGAGGAAGGTTTTCACCTCCTGCGATGTTCCCTGTTGTTTAGAAAGTCTCTCCGTTGTTTCCCTGGCTTCAGAAGTTCTTCCACTCATCAACTCAGAACATTATCTCTTCCACAGCTCGGAAACTGTGTGTGCTGGTCGCCATCTTGGCTCCGCCCCCTTTCTTAGTTTTTAATAGCTCAGTAGTATTTCATTTTGTAAATGTGCCACAATTACTGTATTAATTCTTCCGTTGAGGTACATCTAGGTTGTTTCCAGATTATGGCTGTAAAACTGCTATGAACATAATTGGGCAAAGGGGACCTGCAAGGACTGATGTGTCATCCAAGGACCATACATGGAGAGGACCCTTGCTCAGGTGTACAACATAGGCAGCTTAGTCTCCATGTGGGTTCACTTAAGGGGAGTAGGAGCTGTCTCTGACTTGAACTCGGTGGCTGTCTCTTTAATCACTTACCCTTGGGGTGGGGCTTGCCAAGCCACAGAGGAAGAGGATGCAGCCAGTCCTGATGAGACCTGATAGGCTAGGGTCAGAGGGAAGGGGAGAAGGGCCACCCCTATTAGGGTACTAGGGAACTTGCTAGTCATCGACGATAGCGCACCTTTCAATAGTAGTAGAAGTGTGTTGACCATGTGTGTAATATGTGCACATGCAATGTGCCTGGGGCAGAAAATAGATGCTAAGAAAAAAATCATAAATGGAATGAACTAAATTCCATTAATGAAAGAGATAAAAATGAACACATAATAAGCCTTGAGATCAAAGGATCAGTGAGGAATAGCCTACCTTACAGTAAAGCAATCACCTTAAAAGTAGGCTTGTATCTCTAGGAATTGGATGCAACTAAGAAAAACAGTAACAGTTCTTGGGGCATAATGAACAACACATGGGATGATCTATGACACTGCAGGAAGACGTGTCTGAATTGGTACAATCACCTGACCTTTGGTGCAACCATTCCCCCAAGACTTCATCTCAGGACTTTCACTGTGGCTTATCATATCTATGATATATGGCAGGAAAGGTGAGGGATTCCTGGACATGATTTTACTTTCTTAGGTCACATAGAAAGTGTTTATTTATAAAATTTATAAGTTTTATATCAAACATATGCCAGGGCCTCTGGACCCTCTACAGCTTTAGGGAGAACACTAAAAAGTAGAAATCTGTCTGGTAAGGCCAGACTGTGGATCTGTTCTCAGAACAAATAAAAACTGAATTTATTTTATGTATCATTGCAGCAAACTCAGAATTAATCCTCAGATCATTTTTCACACTTAAATACTTCCTGATTATTGTGCATTTTCCTGGCTACTTTCTTATAAAAAATATTACTATGAAATATTTTAAACATAGGGAGGATAACAGGGAATTAAAACATCAAGAATGATAAATCTCAGAAACTTTGCTCTGAATCAATATAGTAATTTCCAGAATAATCTAATGATCATAACATTTATATATTTATAAAGTTTAAAAACAATAAAACAATACTATATCATTTTTATTAATGTATTTTTTGTTTTGACATATAAAGGTATGTTTTAAAAGGAATTAAAATGTCACAGTACAACAGAAGTCATTATATTCTTTTTTATATAAAAAAATCCTATTGTGATTTTTCAGTTCATACTTTTTATTATATATCATCAAAATATTTTTCTCTAATAATTTGAAATGAAATCTATTATTACAATGGTCATTTTTATCTCATAATCTGAAGTTTTTCTGTAAGAGGTTCAGACACTCAGCCATAAGGAAAACCTGGCAGTTTTTTTAGGATAATTGTCCTTAAGCATTAATACCAAAGTCAGTACCTCAGATGGCATAGTCTGTTTCCATTTCAAGGCCAAGGATGTGGCTGCAGGATCTGTAGGATCTTTTCATAGGTAATACACAACTAGTAAGAAGTCTGTTCACTTCCTAAATGATGATAATAGTCATGACTTCAAGAACTTATCATATACTGACAGCAACTGATACAGTGCTTTGAATTTAATTATCCTGACTCCTAACCAGTTTTTCATATTCATATTCACCATTTCATTCATTGATTTATTCACAAAGGAAATAGTTAACTGTCTATCAAAGCATTCAAGTCAAAATGATAGAACTCTGTTCAGTCATTTTTTCAAGTTTCTGTTCCAACTGTCCTTTCTCTGCCCTCTGTTCTGTCCTCACTTCCCTAATTATTGCTTTATATGATAAATGGAGTAATCTGTTCCCTTTGAAAGTTAGATTCACAGAGTTACTCTTCTATCTAGGTGATGTCCAATTGTTCTTCACTGATCCATGGTCCTTCTTGGACTATATCTTTTTCTATTTACCAGCTTTCTCCAACTTTGTTTATCAGAGGCACACACACACTATTATCTTCCTGCAGTTTTTTTTTTCATTCTTTCATTTTGTATATTTCATTGTTTAGGAGTATAAACTCCTTCTCCACCCAGTTACCACTATTTTATGTCCTTTGGGATTGGTTTTGTAAGATGCTCTATGATAGTAAATTAGAGCTTTGGCCAATTGGACAGTTTCTGATTCCCTGTTGTTCTTTCTGAGCACACAATTTTATCTAACACAATTAGGTATTAATTTGTCTCATCTAGGTCTCTTTGAAGGCAGAAGTAACACTTCATAGAAATGTCTTCTGAGACTGATATTGATCTTAGCATACCTCAATCAAGTAATGGAGCAATCACAATGCAACGACACCCCATAGTTAGACGGGTCTTGAGAGCCACCTGCTCATTGGTACTGCAGGCCTTTTGCACCACCCATCAGAGGCAGTGCCATTTCACCAACATGGAACACTGTTCTATGTTATTAGTGTTGCCTAGGAAACCCCTCTGTGTCCAAAATATCATTTCCTTTGGCTGATTTCTAAAATCCCATCAGCAAAAACATAAAAAAGCAAATAATCAAAATGCAAATACAGTTTAAAGAGGGAATGATAATTTATATCCATCTTCCCCACACTCTATTGTGTCACTTTCTAAAGCAGATATATTTTTCCTGAAGAAAGAATGATCTGTCATGTAAGGGTTTTTTTCTTTTTGTTCTTTAAGTTATAAAACACACACCCACGTTGCTCATTTTATGTTACAGGTCTTTTGCATATATATTGTGGATTCCAGGTTAGTGATTTTTCAGGATTCCTGAGTGTGAGAATGAGTTAGTCTCTTTGTCTATATCTGTTTCTTGTATATTTTCTTGGACTATTTTCCTTCTGTTTGTTTTGTCCTATTCTTATGTGCTAGCTTTTGTCTTATTATATTTTATTTCATTATTATTCTTTGGAAGCCTGTTTGTTTTCTAACAAAAGACAGAAATCAGTGTAAAGATGTCTGAATAAACTAGAAACAGAGCTACCATTTGGCCCATACCACTCTTGAGCATATGTCTCAATAATTCTTTTACTGCCACATAAATACACATCCATTCATGTTCAGTTATTAGAGTTTTATTTTATGGTTTTAAGATTAATTTGTTTCTGTGTATTTGTGTATCCTAGGGAAGCATGCACCTGTCACAATGCATATGTGAAGATCAGAGGTTAAGGTCAGAGTCAGTCATCATTTTAGTTTTTATTTGAAATATAGTCCTTTATTGTCTATGCTAGCTTAGATATCTGCAAGCTTCTGAGAAAAAAATATGTTGTGTTTTTCCACTTCTCACTATTGGAAGCCTGTAATTATAGATATGTGTTACCATGACCAGCTTTAGGAGGCTTCTGAGACTCCTAGCTCAAGTCCTTATACTTCCTAGGCAAGTGATTTACCAAATGAACCGTCTTCCTAGTCTCCATATCCATGTTTATTGTGTTCATATTTATAACAGCAAGAAAATGGAATCAGCTTAGATGTCCTTCAACAGAGAAATGGGTAATAAAAATGTGGTATATTTACATGATAGTGTTATATTCAGCTATGTAGAATAACAAAATTCTGATATTTGCAGGAAAGTGGATAGACCTAAAAAATTCTGTTTATGTGAGGTAACACAGGCTTAGAAAGACAAAGTTCATATATGCTGAGGTAAGTGTGTATAGAGACAAGGAAAATAGGAACAGGATATGAAGGTGGAAAAAATAGGCTTCAAGTGAGAAAAACAAGGGAGGATGTAAAAGGAACTTTTATTCTCCTCTTTCAGTTGTCTTGGAGGCTTACTACCTCTGTCTATTAACCCAAGCCTAGTTCTGGATGCTTCTAGCCTCCACACAAACTAACCTAGCCCTAGGATGTTTTCAGCCTCTGAGACTTACTGCTTAATATGAGCATCCTCCCATCCCAATTCTTTTTTTTAATTTAAAAAAAATTATTTTTATTAATTACAGTTTATTCACCTTGTATCCCCCCTGTAGCTCCCCCCTCCTCCCCTCCCAATCCCACCTTCCCTTCTTCTTCTCCACCCATGTCCCTCCCCCAATGGGGAAGACAATGCACCCAATTCTTACTGAATTGAACACTGGCTTGGCTGGTTCAACTCAGCTATTCTAGTTCACACTCTTTTCCCATTTGGATATTTACTCTGGCTTCTCTCTCAGCCCCTGAATCTTTCTGCTTGTCCCCAAATTATCTCCAGCAATCTGTTCTAATCTTTGGCTCCCTCTTATTTTCTTTTTTATTCAGTCTTACTGAGTTCTCTCTCTACAATCTGTGTCTCTATTACTATCCTGGTAAAACTGCCTTCTTGCTCTCTCTGCATTACCTCTTAAGTAGCTTCCATTTTCTCCCTGTTCTCATGAGAGCTGTGCATATACTATCTGTCACATCTTTCTCTGATTCCTCACTTTTTCTGCCACATCACTTTCAAACATGGTGCTTCCTTCTACAAGGTACCTTTTCCCTTCATTGTTTGAGATTAAAGGTGTGCACCACCAAGCCTGGACCTAAGCTTTTATTTACCTAAAACTTGCTCTATACCAGGCTGGCCATGAACTCAGATCTACTTCCCTGTCTCCTGCATTATAGGTGTGTTTGTTTTCCAGCCAGGTCACACAGAAAGTCTTTGGATGTGCTCTCTTGCCAGAGCAGCCAAGCTTTGAATTAAAATTCCTCTACAGATGGAAGATAGCACACAATAGTAGCATAAAAAGTCAAACTATTGAGTACCAAAATGTAAGCAGATATGGAAGGCAGTGGGATGGATAGAGGGATAAGTGGACAGAGAGGGACAGATAATTCTCTAGATGAAAGTTTCATAAAAAACCTGTCAGTTTTTAATCTAAGTAAAAGTAAACAAATGATAAAATAATATACACTTATTAAATTATTATTATAAATTATAATAATGGAATTATTCCAAGAAAAAAATGGTGATCTGGATTGAGTTGGAACATGAGAGAGCATGGCGTCACAAGGACTTGAATCTTATTTTTTTCCTTCATCAGTCTCTGTTGTTTGTTTGTTTCTTGGAATGTTGGTGGTTTCCCATGTTTTAACAAACACAAAGAGAGATGCTATGCACTTCATGTGTAAGTGTTTATGTGAACCTATATATTTAAACTCCTTTTGATAATTACCAAAAATCCAGAATGGCTTGTGATAAGAATATGGTTTTGTAAGAAATTTCCAAAAGGTATTACAAAGTGGCTGCACCAATTTGAATTACTACCATCAACCTGAAAAAAAAAAAACAAAAAAACAAAACAAAACAAAACAAAACAAAAAAAACTATTGGTCCCCATCGTTGTGAAATTTTAGTGGTCTTGAACACTTCTAATCATGACCAAATGATCTTTGTTCTCACTAATGAGTGCCTCTGATTCCCTATTATAATTTTAGCAATAGGCTAGATAAGAGTTATTAACACAAAAAAACATGTCATTGGTCCCATTCATACTTAGCATACAAGCAGACCCAAGCATCACATTTTAAACGTTGCTCAACGGTTATCAATATAACCTTAAGTCTGTAATTTTTTTTCCAAACTTCATTATTACAGAGCCCAAGATTTTTCATGGAATGCCTATGTCCTCTCCGAACCACTGGAAGACATAAAAGAATACAAGCAATGAAACTCAGTGACACCACCAACCCCATATCAAAAGTAAATAACAATTGTTGGTCACTAGTATCTCTCAACATCAACAGACTCAACTCCCCAATAAAAAAAAAAAAACACAGACTAACAGAATGGTTGCAGAAACAGGATCCAACATTCTGTTGCATACAAGAAACACACCTATGCAACAAAGATAAACACTACCTCAGAGTAAAGGGCTGGAAAAATGTTTTTCAAGCAAATGGTTCTAGAAAACAAGCTGGAGTAGCCATCCTAATATCTAATAAAATAGACTTTCAACGCAAGTTAATCGAAAAAGATAAGGAGGACCACTATATTCTCATCAAAGGAAAAAATCCACCAAGAGGACATCACAATTTTGAACATCTATGCCCCAAATACAAGAGCACCTACATTCGTAAATGAAACAATATTAAAGCTTAAATCACACATTGATCCTAACACCTTAATAGTGGGAGACTTCAACACTCCACTCTCACCAAGGGACAGATCAACTAGACAGAAAACAAATAGGGAAATAAAAACACTTACAGAGTCCCTAAAACAAATGGACCTAATAGACATCTACAGATCTTTTCATCCAAACTCAAAAGAGTATACCTTCTTTTCAGCACCGCATGTAACCTTCTCCAAAACAGACCATATAGTTGGTCATAAAGCAAAACTCAACAGATACAAAAAGATTGAAATAATCCCTTGTATTCTATATGACCACCATGAACTAAAGCTGGACCTCAACAACAACAGAAATAACAAAAAGCCGACACGCACATGGAAACTGAAAAACATGTTACTTAATGACAGCTGGGTTAAGGAAGAAATAAAGAAAGAAATTAAAGACTTCCTAGAATTAGGAGAAGACGGCTGGAAATAATCAAACTCAGGGCTGAAATCAATCAATTAGAAACAAATAAAACTATTCAAAGAATCAATGAAACAAAAATCTGGTCCTTGGATAAAATCAACAAGATAGACAAACCCTTAGCCAAACTAACTAAAAAGTAGGGAGAATCTATCCTAATCAGCAAAATAAGAAATGAAAAGGGTGACATAACTATAGACACTGAGGAAATTCAAACAATAATTAGGTCATACTACAAAAGCCTATATGCCACAAAATTTGAAAACTTAAATGAAATGGACAATTTTCTTGATAGATTCCATCTTCCAACATTAAGTCAAGATCAGGTAGAAAGACTGAACAGCCCTATATCCACCAAGGAAATTGAAGCAGTCATTCACAGTCTCCCCTCCAAAAAAAAGTGCTGGGCCAGATGGTTTCAGCACGGAATTCTACCAGACCTTCAAAGAAGAGCTAACTCCAATTCTCCTCAAACTATTCCACAAAATAGAAACTGAAGGTACATTACCAAACTCATTCTATGAAGTGACAGTCACCCTGATACCTAAACCACACAAAGATCCAACAAAAAAAGAAAACTTCAGACCTATCTCTCTTATGAACACGGACGGAAAAAATACTCAATAAAATACTGGCAAACCGAATCCAAGAACACATCAAAGATATCATCCACCATGACCAAGTAGGCTTCATCCCAGGCATGCAAGGGTGGTTCATCATACGGTAATCCATCAATGTAATCCACCACATAAACAAACTGAAGGAGAAAAACCATATGATTATCTCCTTAGATGCTGAAAAAGCATTTGACAAAGTCCAACACCCATTCATGTTTAAAGTCTTGGAGAGATCAGGAATACAAGGCATATATCTAAACATAGTAAAGGCAATATACAGCAAGCCTATAGCCAACATCAAACTCAATGGAGAGAAACTTACATCAATCCCACTGAAATCAGGGACAAGACAAGGCTGCCCACTCTCTCCCTACCTCTTCAACATAGTCCTTGAAGTCCTAGCCAGAGCAATAAGACAACTAAAGGAGATCAAGGGGATACAAATCGGAAAGGAAGAGGTCAAAGTGTCACTACTTGCAGATGATATGATAGTATACATGAGGGACCCCAAAAATTCAACCAGAGAACTCCTCCAGCTGATAACTGCCTTCAGCAAAGTGGCAGGATACAAAATCAATGCAAACAAAACAAAACAAAACAAAACAGAAGCCCTCCTCTATACCAAAGACAAAAGGGCTGAGAAAGAAATTAGGGAAACAAAACCCTTCAAAATAGCCACTAATAACATAAAGTACCTTGGGGTGACACTAACCAAGCATGTGAAAACCTGTTTGAGAAAAACTTCAAGTCTCTGAAGAAAGAAATTGAAGAAGATATCAGAAGATGGAAAGATCTCCTGTGCTCATGGATTGGTAGGATTAACATTGTGAAAATGGCCATCCTGCCAAAAGCAATCTACAGATTCAATGCAATTCCCATCAAAATACCAACTCAATTCTTTACAGATCTTGAAAAAAAGATTCTCAGCTTCACATGGAGAAACAAAAAACCCAGAATCTCCAAAACAATCCTGTACAACAACATCATCTGGAGGTATCTCTATCCCCAATCTCAAGTTGTACTACAGAGCAATAGTAATAAAAACTGCATGGTATTGGCATAAAAACAGAAAGGATGATCAATGGAACTGCATAGAAGAACCAGAAATAAACCCACACACCTATGAATACTCGATTTTTGACAAAGAAGCCAAAACCATTCAATGGAACAAAGACAGCATCTTCAACAAATGCTGCTGGTCCAACTGGATGTCTACATGCAGAAAAATGAAAATAGATCCCTATTTATCACCCTGCACAAAACTAAAGTCCAAGTGAATCAAAGACCTCAACATAAAACCAGATACTCTAAATCTATTAGAAGAAAAAGTGGGGAACAGCCTAGAACTCATTGGCACAGGAGACAACTTCCTGAACAAAACACCAACAGCACAGGCTCTAAGAGCAACAATCAATAAATGGGACCTCATGAAACTGAAAAGCTTCTGTAAAGCAAAGGACACCATCATCAAAACAAAGCAACTGCCTTCAGATTGCAAAAGAATCTTCACCAACCCTTTATCTGACAGAGGACTCATATCCAGTATATATAAAGAACTAAACAAGATGAAAAGCAGCAAACCAAGTAATCCACTTAAAAAATGGGGAACAGAGCTAAACAGAGAATTCTCAACAGAGGAATATCGAATGGCAGAGGAACACTTGAAGAAATGCTCAACCTCATTAGCCATCAGGGAAATGCAAATCAAAACAACCCTAAGATTTCACCTTACACCCATCAGAATGACCAAGATGAAAAACTCAAGTGACAACACATGCTGGAGAGGTTGTGGAGAAGGGGGAACCTTCCTCCCTGCTGGTGGGAATGTAAATTGGTACAACCACTCTGGAAATCTATCTGGTGCTTTCTAAGACAATTAGGAATAGTGCTTCCTCAAGACCCAGCTATACCACTGCTAGGTATATACCCAAACTTTGCTCAAGTACACAGGAGGGATACTTGCTCAACCATGTTTATAGCAGTTTTATTTGTAATAGCCAGAACCTGGAAACAACCAGATGTCCATCAACGGAGGAATGGTACAGAAATTGTGGTATTTTTACACAATGGAATACTACTCAGCAATCAAAAAGGAGGAAATCATGCAATTTGCAGGCAAATGGTGGGATCTAGAAAAGATCATTCTGAGTGAAATATCCCAGAAGGAGAAAACAAGGTATCTACTCACTTATATAGACCTACACGGTATATACTCACTTATATAGATCTATAAGATATGATAAACATAATGAAATCTACACACCTAAAAAAGATAATCAAGAGAGCGGACATGGGGTAAGATGATCAATCCTCATTTAGAAAGACAGATGGGATGTGCATTGAACGTATGACAGGAGTCTACTGAGCGCATCTGAAAGACTCTAACTGGCAGTGTTTCAAAGCAGATACAAAGACTCATGACCAAAGCTTTGACAGAGTACAGGGAATCATATGAAAGAAGGGGAGTTAGTCTGATGGGGAAAGGATAGGAGCTCCACAGGGACCAAATACATCTGGGCACATGGTCCTTTCTGAGACTGACATGCAACCAAGGACCATGTATGGATATAACTTAGAACCTCTGCTCAGATGTAGCCTGTGGTAGCTCAGTAACCAATTGTTTTCCCATAGTGAGGAGAACAAGGACTATTTCTAACAGGAACTCAATGACTGGCTCTTTGACCACCCTACCCTCCAAGGGAGGAGCAGTCCTGTTAGGCCACAGAGTAGGGCTTTGCAGCCAGTCCTGAAGATACCTGATAAAACAGGATCGAATGAATGGGGAGGAGGTCCCCCCCTATCAGTGGACTTGGAAAGGGGCATGGTGGAGATGAGAGAGGGAGGGTGGGATTGGGAGGGAATGAGGGAGTGGGACACGGCTGGGATACAGAGTTAATAAGATGTAACTGATAAGAAAAAAATAAAATAAAATAAAAAAAGATGTGGGAAATAGTAAGAGCTGGAGAGGACAGGAACCACACAAGGAGAGCAACAGAACCAGAAAATTTGAACACAGGGAACTTCCCAGAGACTCATACTCCAACTAAGGACTATTCATGGAGATAACCTAGAACCGCTGCACAGTTGTAGCCCATGACAGTTCAGTGTCTAAGAGGGTTACATATTAATGGGAACTGGGACTGCTTCTGACATGACATGAACTGATTGGCCTGTTCTTTGATCACCTCCCATTGAGGGAGGAGCAGCCTTACCAGGCCACAGAGGAAGACAATGCAGCCACTCCTGATTTGATCTGATAGACTAAGATCAGAAGGAAAGAGGAGGACCTCCCCTATCAGTGGACTTGGGGAGGGGCATGCGTGAAGAAGGGTGAGGGATGGTGGGTTCGGGAGGGTAGGAAGGAGGGGCTTATGGGGGGATACAAAATGAATAAAATGTAATTAATAGTAAAAAATAAAATAAAAAAAATGAATGTGTAAACCAGGAAAGATATAGAGACACAGAAAAAGGAACTTGTCAGCAACAGAGATTTACTACCCTTGTTTGTGCAACTAGCCCATGCATTTCTTAAGACAGACATTCTGTATCTGAAACCCATGTTATTTAACAGGCTTTCTACTTCAAGCAAACCATGTAGCTCTTTAATATGCTTGTGTATTGGTAGGTGTTCTCTGGAGGAACAGAACTAATAACACACAATTCACAATTAAATAATATTGCAAAGGGTATTTTTTATCTTGACTTACAGAATACAGAGGTCTAAACATGGTGCTCTACATACTAGATTGAGTGAGTGTTCAGAATCTGCTCAGTTCATGACGCTGAATGTCTCTGAAGTCCGTATCTTAGGAACATGGTCTTAGAAGTTGCTGAATAGGCACAGGTTTGCAGTCAATGTTGGAAGGCAGAAGAAGCTGCATCCTGTTGTCATCACAGGATGGTGAGAGGAACAGCAGCAGAATATATGCATTTACCAATGTCTTTGCAATGCAGACAGGTAAAACAACAGGCTCTGTTTTTCTTCAGACTTCTTTTTTATTATTAATTAAATTTAAATCTTAGCCATAGGGTCTTCCCTCTTCTCTGCCCAGTCCCACCCTCACTCCCAAATCCTCTCTCCCCTGTTCCTCAGAATAGTGAAGCTCCCCTACCCAGACATCTCAGAGCATATACTCACATGAGGACTGAGTTCTTCTTCCTCTCCTGTGGCATGGTAGAGAAGTCCCATTAGGAAGACATGATCAAAAAGCAGGCAACATAGTCCATGTCAGGGCTATTCCGCAATCCCCTAACTAGTGGGCTGACAAGAAGCCAAAATGTCCATCTGACTTATCTTCTTGTGGGATGCTCATTGTAGTATGTATTTCCTGTACTGTATGACTACAATCTGCTTATAAATGAGTACATACCATGTGTGTCTTTCTGGGTCTGTGTTACCTCACTCAGGATGATCTTTTCTTGTTCCATTCATTTGTCTGCAATTTTCATGATTTTCTTGTTTTTAATAGGTAAGTAGTATTCCATTGTCTAAACAAAGCACCATTTCTTTATTCATTCTTTGGTTGAGGGACATGCAGGTTGTTTTCAGTTTCTTGGCTATTAGGATTAAAGTTGCTTTGACTATGGTTGAGCAAAAGTCCTTTTTGTATGGTGGAGCATCATCTTCTGGGTGTATGCCCAGGAGTGGTATAGCTGGGTGTTTAGGTATCACTATTGCTAGTGCGAGTGAAAACTTGTACAGCCACTTTGGAAATCAATTTGGTGCTTTCTGTTCAGACTACTTTATATCTAGGCCACTGCTGGAAGGTACAGCCCACTGTCCGGAAGGGTCTCTCCTTCTCAATTAATCCATCAAGGAAATACTCTCACAAACCTACCCAGGTGCATGTCTTCTAGTTGTTCTCAGATCCAATCAAGTTGACAACCAAGAGTAATGATCTCAGCTTGGTAATGAAATTAAAATGTGTTTGTTGCTTAAGGTTTCTTTTTCTTGTTGTGCTAATTTAAGCTATTTGGATTACTGATAGAAATGACCTGTGCCCAAGGCATATGATCTTTCTTGTTTCATAGAAACTTCCCCATTTCCTCTCTCATCTTTTATCTTTTGAAATCTATAAAAAAATGAATCTCCAACTCCTTGTTTACTGATACTTGCTGTGTGCTTTAGACATCCCAGCAGTGTGTTGAAGTACTAGATATTTTCAGTAAAAAGAAATAATGAGGATGAGGGAGATGAGACAAATACTGGTCAAAGCATGATAAAAGATGGTTGCAGACTTTAAGGTACAGTGGCCTTAGTTAATGGTGTCTCTCATACTTTGAACTCTCTGAATTCACTGCGAAGCTAACCCAAGAAAAATGTTGAGAAAAACCGAGAAACTTATGAATGTTGTAGAAAACATTTTTCTTACTAACATATAAATTAATGTAATAATAGAAATAGAAACAAACTCAAAAGAAAGCAAAAACATTAAAAGAGATCAGTAGGGTTTGCTGATATTTTTATCATATTACACACAGGAGTATAATATGGCAGTTTCAAAACTTAAATTTACTATTTATTATTTTTCCATGAAGGAATGTTTTTTATCCTCTTTTCCTTGAACTTCGCCAAGCTTTTATAACTTCTTCGAAGTTGGAAATAGTGTCCTGTGACTTTAAATGATAGCTTAAAGGAAAAGTCCATTTAATGTGTGATTTATCTCATCTGAAATTATTTGCTTTTGGAATTCAATAATCATGTAAATTATTGCACTCTCTTAAGGAAGCCATTGGGAAAAAACTAAGGGAGATACAAGAGAGAAAAATAGAGGAAATGCCTCTACTCTTTATTCCCTGGATCAGTCAACTTTGTACTGATATAAAGAAACACAAGAGGCTGTATATTTTATAAAGAAAATAAGTTTATTTGCTTGTTTTTTTGGAGGCTAATGTCCAGAGTTTCACAGGAATCAAATTAATTCCCTTTGAAGGATTTCAATCTATAAATTACCCTAAGAATTATATCAAGTTCTGAGATCAGCACCCAAAGAAACATGATTATCCTATATTGGATTCCTCTCATAAGATTCCATATCACCTCCAAACACTGCATACCAAGCCCCAATATCTCCATCTATGAAATCTTTGTGGGAACATACAAACAATTATCACGTCCCACTAAACTTACCCTCAACAGCTAATAAAGACTTTCAGGCCAAGATTTACGACATGGGAATGAAGGCTTTGACCTCAAGTATCAGTCAAATGCAGGTATGTGAAAGTGATCCTAAAAAGCTTCTTACTTGTGATATAAACATGCATTTTTATTTAAAAGATGACTTATGGTGGTGTAACATAGCCTATGTATGATTTCTGTTCATAAGCGCACTCCTGTACAAAACAACAAAGATGTTTCATAGATCATTCTCCTGTGTGTTTTCTGTCCTTTAGGAAGCTTTCTTTGAAACTTGGCAGCAAATAGCTACATGTAAAAGAATTTCTAGTCAGATAGCTCAGATTCAGCTGGTAAAGGCACTTTCTGCAACCCAAGTTCAAATTCTGGAGGCCATATAAAAGTAGTAGGAGAGAAACAACCCCAAAAGGTTGAACTTTGACCTCCACACATGAACTATGGCACTCCTTATACTGCAGCTATTACTACTACTATTACTAAAGAACAGTAATAAAAATTTAACCTATGTTAAAATTTAACCTATTATAACTAATATTTTTCATGTTTGAAAAAATCCTAACATTTTATTTATCTATCCATGTTTCAAAATGCCAGATAAATTGAGGTATTTAAATACTTTATTCTTTGTCAGTGATGTACTATGAGAACAAATAATTGTTTTCAGAAACAATAGTAGTGATAATTATTATGCACTGTATGTTGTTTTTCTTAGTGATGGTCCTTAAAATTACATTTGCTGATCCTCGGCTCCTAGGATTGCATGCCTGAATGCAATTCACTTCTTTTCTTAATGATAGTATACCAAAGATAATAAGGTTTAACCCTCATGATTAGAGAGTTCATTTTGGCTTTGGAGAAGCAACTGCAATATTTGTGTGGTAGTTGATTTTAATTGTCAATGACACAACTTAGAATTATCTGAGAAGAAATTCTCAATGATGGATTGCTTAAATAAACTTAGCCTGCGGGCATGTCTGCGGAGAATTAGCTTGATTACCAATTAAGCCTACAAAGGAAGCTGGCATTCCCTGGGTTTGAATCCTGAACTGTTTAAAAAAGAATAGTGATCTGACCACAAGCATGCATGTGCTTATCCTGTCTCTGTGTGCTTTTTTTTTTTTTTTTTTTTTTTTTTTGCCATGCTTACAATGTGACTGGGAGCTTTGAATCCCTACTGCTCTTGCTCCCTCACAAGAATGGGCTGCAACCTGGAACCATGAGCTAAAGAGATCCTTTTCTGCAGTGTTTTTATCAGAACATTTTTTTTTTAACACCAATAAGAAAGAAAAATGGGACAATTGGAGTAGCTAAGGTGGAAAGAAGTCTTCAGTCAACTAGCTTGTGTGAAAGTGAATTCTCTAATAACTGTACCTAATGACTTTGGAAACTGATTATGCCCTGGTTCAATTTCTAGAGGAGAAGTGTGGATAAGACTGACACTGAGGAATCAGTGAAGCAATGATCATCAGCTTCTGATCTGTAGAAATTGAAATATTGAATGATAATTATTTTTTATTTTTATTTTTTATTAGCTACAGTTTATTCACTTTGTATCCTCCCTGTAGCAACCTCCCTCTGGCTCTTCCAATTCCACCCTCCCTTCTGCTTCTCCACCCATGCCTCTCCTCCAGTCCACTGATAGGGGAGGTCTTCCTCCCCTTCCTTCTGATTTTAGTCTATCAGGTCTCATCAGGAGTGGCTTCATTGCCTGGTAATTCTGCTCCCCCTTCAGGGGGAAGTGACCAAAGGGCAGGCCAATCAGTTCATGTCAAAGACAGTCCCTGTTCCCATTACTGTGGAACCCACTTGGACACTGAACTGCCATGGGCTACATCTGTGCAGGGGTTCTACATTATCTCCATGAAATGGTCCTTGGTTGGAGTATCAGTCTCAGAAAAGACCCCCTGTGCCCAGATTTTTTGGTTCTGTTGCTCTGCCTGTGGCACTCCTGTCCTTTCCAGGTCTTCCTATTTTCCACATGAAATTTGCAGGCAAATGGTGGGAACTGGAAAAGATTATTCTGAGTGAGATATCCCAGAATCAGAAAGACCCACAGGGTATATACTCACTCATAAGTGGATATTAAACGTATAATATAGGATAAACATACTAAAATCTGTACACCTAAAGAATCTAATCAAGAAGGAGGACTCTGGCTAAGATGCTCAATCCCAATTAAGAAAGACAAAGAGGATGGACATCAGAAGAGGGTGAAAACAGGGAACAGGACAGGAGAGGGCCCCTGAAAGGCTCTACCCTGCAGGGTATCAAAGCAGAGGCTGATACTTAATAGCCAACTTTGGGCAGTGTGCAAATGATTGATAATTATTTTAAACCACTGTATCACATAGGTTATTTTGCTTGTTTGTTTTTGTTTTTAATGCAGTAGATAACCTGCTGAAGCACAAAGTTGTTTATTAACTTAGTCATTGTTCTAACTCTGGGGAAAACACAATGTTCAAGGCAATGCTTATAAAGGAAGTACTTAATCAAGAGCTTGCTTACAGTTTTAGAGGGTTAGTCCATAATCATCTCAGTAGGAAGCAGATAAGCTTGGTCTGGATTAGTAGCTGAGAGTTTTACATCCTCATCCTCAGAAAGACGGACAGAGAGACAGACAGACAGATACACACACACACACACACACACACACAAAGAGAGAGAGATAAGGAAAAGAGAGATGAGAGAAACAGACAGAGACAGAGAGACAGGCTGAGATAAAGAGCAGAAATAGACTGACAGAGACTAGTGTGGGCTTTCAAAACCTCAAATCTCATATACAGTAACAATCCTTCTCCAACAAGGCCATACCTATTAATCCTTCTCAAACAGTTCCAGAAACTGTGGACTAAGCATTCTAACATATTAGTCTATGGGGACCATTGTTCTTCAAACCATCAGACTTTCTAATCTAGATGCTCAAACAACCAGCTATACTTTTTAGCATCAGAGAAACAATCACATTAATCTAAACTATATTCTACTTCTGTTACTTGTAGAAACTGGGAAGCTATTTCATAACACATGAGGGACTTTTGGAGGGAAGTAATGATTCCCATAACCATGTTGCTGACTGACTATGTCAATTCAGAATTAAAATAACAAAAATGTATTGTGCATATGCTTTATTTATTAGGATTGATGTGAGATTATATCTACTCATGTTTTTTTCATTTAGTTATTTGTTTCTTTGTATGTGTGCTCATGTAAGCTCGTGGACCTGGGTCACATTCACACTTGTAGCAAAACTCTTTATCCAATGGACTATCTAACCAGTCTTATATTCAGTTCTTGACACAAGGGTCTATTACCTGAACTTCCCTAGGGCATTTATTTCATTGAGTCCTTTTAGATAGCATAAACCTTTCATTGGATCCTTCTTATAGAGTCCTGAAGCATAGGAGCTTTTTCCCGCAAAGGTAGATTAAAATTCTTAATCAATAATGAAATCTATATTGCCAAGGTTCCCATGTTAATTGTGGAGTTCATTAGAGACAATGGGAATTACCATT
Organism: Psammomys obesus; assembly: GCF_907164565.1. Taxonomy (NCBI): domain Eukaryota; kingdom Metazoa; phylum Chordata; class Mammalia; order Rodentia; family Muridae; genus Psammomys; species Psammomys obesus. Next base: position 5,722,248 of record NW_026596240.1, on the reverse strand, counting down.
TGCTGTGGTCAGAACTTGCTCACTCGACTGACACTATGAATTATCCACTCCTTTGCCTGAAAACTTGCAGTGCCCTCACTCCTGGGTCCACCATGGTAGAGCTGTGGGTGTTTCACTGCAGGTAGGAATAGTCACAGTCTTCTAATCCTGCACTGAATAAGGCCTCATAGTGTAACTTCCAGTCCCATTATTTTTCAAAATCTAACACTAGTTCAAAATATGGCAGAAGTAGAATGTTATCCTAGATTTATTCTTGAATTGGTTATATTTCTGTTTCTTTCCCAAAGTATTCACATGTGCTGTTGTCATTGCCCGACTTTTCCCCAGTTAGTTTTGTATTGTAGAACAAAAGTCAGTTCTAGCCAGGAATTGAATCCCAGTGAGTTTTGTTCTAGTATTTTGAGTCTACATATCCAAATCAGTATGTCTACAGTACTTGTACTAATCAGCCTCATATGGTCAAAGCCTTAGGTGGTTGATATTTAAAAGGAAAATCTCTGAAATGCTCTTTTCTCATTAAGGATTCAACATTACAATGTGCATTTGAATACATGAGCATCTTAATTTGGTTAGAATAAAAACGGACAAATTACTGCCCACCAGGAAGAGATCTTCAGCAACTACTCTTAAAGAGATGAAAAAGAAAAGAAAACTCAGATATGATATCTTTGGCTTGAGCAAAATGTGACTGAATCCAAGCACATGATGGAGAGGCGACCATTCCCACTGGTAGTTTGAGACTGGAAGTGATCTCAAGTTATTGCTGCTTCTTACATATTGAAGGTGAAATGATGTGGTGTAAATCTAGAGATAAGGACATTAGGTTTAATTCTGCCAACATTATTCTCTCTGTAAACACACAACCTAAGTGTGTGTGTGTGTGTGTGTGTGTTTAAATAAGAGTCTCAAATGGTGGAGAAAGGGGAGGGAGGGTGGGACTAGAAGGGGAGGAAGGAAGGAGCCATGGAGGGATACAAAGTGAATAAAGTGTAATTAATAAAAATTAAAATAAAAATAGGAAAAAAAGAGTCTCAAATGTATCAACTCAGTTCCGGATGCTTCTGAAAGTTAAAAAGGCAAAGTGGAAAAAGGAGGAGCATATTGTGTGTTTGTGTGTGTGTATGTGCACAGGGTGATTATAAAATTGTCTAATTGTTGTCAGGTCTTCTAGAGTAGACTTAATCCATTATATTTTAGTCTCTGTATACCAGAGAAAATGGTAAGATAGCAATGGTCAGTGAAATGATTCTGGAAACAAGTTGTTTTTAAAGTTACTATCCCATAAGCCTTATTAATAGGAGCTGGATGGGGTTGGGGATTTAGCTCAGTGATAGAACACTTGCCTAGCAAGCGCAAGGCCCTGGGTTAGGTCCTCAGCTTTAAAAAAAAAAAAAAAGAATATGGCTGCCATTGCTGTAGGACACACATGAAGCAAAAGAATGGAGTGATGAATTTGGGTTTTGTCACTTTTATCGAAACTCCTGGAACTGCATATTCATAAACATATCACTGTCCCATAATATTCTTAGACTCAAAGATGATTTCTAATTACCTGTCTTATACGTTAAAACATGCATTTTATGGCACTTAAAATTCCGAAAAAAAAAAAAAAACACAGAAAACAAAAAGCAATCTCTGACTTAGACTCCTGGAATCCAGACAGAAGGCCAACCAGGTGTGCCATCTATGCATATTTAGAAGACACAAGGACTTCTGAGTACAGTGCTCTCCTGCTGATTTGAGAATGTGAAAGAAGCTTCCTGGGGACTATGAGGGCAGAGGGTGGTGCAACGGATGGTAACCAGGCTGGTGGAAAGGCACAGCACTCCTAGAGACTAAAAGCCCAAAGGAAGGGGCAGCCAAAGGAAAGTGTTTATCTCAGCCATGTTACTTCTCCTTCATGTACCAGGTGGGATGAGAGAATCAGGGTGGTTCCTTGTAGATCTTCTAATGGAGTGGACTAATGTGAATGGCATTATTGGTAGGAAGATGCTCCAAAGTTCTTTACTGTAACATTTTAACACTATATACAAATCTTGACTACAATTTGTAGTATAAGTACACCAAGCATTATGAATGCATGAATTACACCTAATAATTAATGGGACATAAATCACATCGAAATAGAAATGGCTTCTTTTCCTGTTTTGATCATGATTGGCTGTTTGCACAAAGTAAAATTATATCCAAATATAAGAAATGATGATATTATTTGAAGTATGAATATGAGAGTTTAAGATTCATTTGAGAAAATAAATCTTTGAACACTACTGGTCTTTTTAATCTTCTCATTACCAAAATTAGGCATTAACTTTGAATTGCTCCGTGTCAATTCTTTTCAACATTTCAACCATTCATGCTGTGAAAACATTAGACAAATGATGCAAATGTCAATTTAAAGCCCCAGAAATAGAAATAGTTGTCTGATAAATATTAGTATAATCATGTATTAATTATCTACATAGTGAATCACATGCACAGTCATATCAACACAAGCATTTTGCTGCATTATTCTGCCTTTAGAATGAACATATAGACAAAGCATAGGATACAAGATTACGTTATGTGTAAAATGTAAATGCTTTCAACCTTGGGTAAAAAGGAAACGGAATTCAGAGGTGAGGGGGAACAAATTCAAGGGGAATGGTTAGCGTTTTCATCTTGTAAGGGAATATCGCAGACTCCACAGGTTGTCAGAGAGGAGAACCAAAGGACTGTTGACAGTGTAAAATGATTAAGATTTAAAAAAATAAATAAATAAAAAGCAGTGCTTATTTTCAGGAAAGAGCGATTCTCTGCAGATGGAATACTCAGTATCACTTCATGAGGATTAGACTGCCTAATTTTATAACTAAAAGCAGAAATAAAAATACATATTAAGGAGGCAGTTTCTTCATAACCCTATGCTCAGGGTTTACACATATACTTACAGTATCTTGAATATGAGAGAGAGAGAGTAAGAGAGAAAGAAAAACAGAAAAAGAAAACTCTTAAAATTTTAAACTCAGCTCTGATAAGGAGATAGAGACCTTGTCAAGATATTTTCAAGATTTAAAACTACAGAACATGTTTCTTCAGTATGCCTGGTTAACTGTATTTAGACCCAACATTCAAGAGGGAAATAGAATTGTAATCAAATGCTCAAATAATTCACAGCATAAGGGGAACATGTGAACTATGTGTCAAAATTGCATTGAATTTGTGACATTAACATTCATACCTATACCAAAATCTTTCAAACGTGATAGTATTAAAATCATTCTAATAAATGATTGATTTTAGAAAGAACATCCCTGAAGTTTGAAACTGGAGAATTGTGAAACAACGGCCTAGTGCCCGTGCTTATGCTGGAGGTGATGAAGATGATGATAAACAAACAAATCCACCAATGAGCAGCTGTTTTCAGCCATTCACTTAGTCTGTTTGCCAACTTTCCTTTGTGCAAAGCCATCGAGCTACAGTCTGAGGTAAAGACACAAACCAAAATAGTTTATGCCAGCCCAGGTCTGCTTCTGCCTTTCGGGTGTCCGGACATTGGGGGCTGGACTAGAAGGAATAGCCGGATGTGTGGGTTAGGTAGGACCTTGGTGGTCTGCAGTAAGGAGAAAAACAGCCTTTGCTGAGACAGTTTTCAGCGGAACAGCTCTGTTTGGGGGAAATGTATAAAATCTGTTTATTCTTTGGGGTTTTCTGGGTGCGTATGCATCACTGGCTGGGGCTGAGGTGCTTGAAATCCTTGATTTTCATGAAGAGGAATTCCAGGTGTTAGCTGGCTGTGTCCTTCTAAGAAAATAGAAAGTTTGACCTGAAACCTGGCTACCAGGCTACCCGACTATCTCAATGGAGGCAGAACTGGGGTTCACAAGTCTTTTACACCAGGGCATACAGGCCGAGAACAAGGAGGGAGCACTCCTTAGTCCTGCTTTTCTAAGATGAGAGTTTTTGCGGTTAGACATGTTTCAATTTCACATTTGCTCTGGGCAAGCTCCCCGAGTTCCTCACAAGTTTAGTATTCCATGCAGGGAAGTAGGCTATTGCTGATGAGGAGATGAACTTTGTACATTGAAAATACAGAAGAGTTTGTTGTTGAAGTTTTTGAAAATCAACTTCTATTTTGCAGACTTGAGAACTATCTTTTGCCCATACCCATTTCTCTTGAAATAATGCATGCTTAACAGACAAATTGGAATGTTAAGGAACATTAGGCAGATTGATTTGGAAGACATATTTGATTTCTAATCCACAGATAACAGGCAGTGAAAGCTTAGTTTTGGGAAAGACAGGTCAGCATTCTGTTTGTGCTGACTCAGCAACCATCACTCAAATGATCTGTAGTTATGTAAACAAAAACTAGTTAAACTTGTTTCATGTAATAAATTACATTCATGTATAAATGTAACACAATTACTATATCTCTCCTTCTGTTGGGGGACATTTAGGTTGTTACCTGATTCTGCCTATTAGGAATAAAGCTGCTATGAACATAAAATGTCTTTGTTATATTGTGGAACATCTTTTGAATATATGTCTAGCAGTGGTCTTAAGGTAGTGCTATTCCAATTTTTCAGAGAAAGCACCAGATTGATTTCCAAAGGGGTTGTACAAGTTTGCATTCCCACCAGCAATGGAGGTGGGTTCTGCTTCCTCCACATCCTCACCAGCATATGCTGTCACTTGAGGTTTTTATCTTAGCCATTCTGAGGGGTATAAAATGGAATCTTAGAGTCATTTTGATGTTCATTTCCCCGATGACTAGGAATGTTGATCATTTCTTTAAGTGCTTCTCTGCCATTCGATATTGCTCTGTTGATAATTCTCTGTCTAGATCTGTACCTTATTCTTTAATTGATACATGGTGTTCCAGCACTCAGGAAGCTGAGGCAGGTGGATCTCTGAGTTAGAGGCCCATCTTGTCTATAGAGTGAGTTTCAGGACAGCTAAGGCTACAAATAGAAACCCTTTTCAAAAAACCAAAAGCCAATCCAAAACAAAACAAAACTCCCCAGCAATAACAACATAAAGAAACAAACAAACAAATAAACAAATCAAAACTAACACAGAAACAAACAACAGTTGAGTACACAGATGAGAAATGGTGATAGACCCTACATTTTGTCACAGGTATTTAACTGTGTTTTAGTATAGTCTTTCTTATCAATTCGGTTTTAAATCAAGACCACTCTATGTATTGCTGTTTATGCCTAACCTTATATAACAATCTTGTATAAAAGGAAGAAATAGCAAATACCAGCATAATTGAAAAAGACTTTAAATCAACTCACACTGACAGCCAGAGCACATCTTCATAATGACTGTGAAAGTGAATATGTTAGTATCAAATACTGTAAAATAACCACATGAATATTTGATACATGTAAACAATTCCTTCATCTTTTCCTTGGAAACACTTGACCAAGCAGATTTTCCCATATAACAGAAAGATTTTCAGGAACGGGTGTATGTGCATTGCTACATGCAAAACTTAAACAATTTGTTTAAACAAACAGTCTGAATTATTGTTCATATATAGCTATAAGAATAAATTAAGGCCCTGCTTTCCACAGATAAATGTACTGATAATTACCATTCAATCATAGCAGTATGTCCTGATCATTTTCCAAGAACAGTAGAACAGCCCCCAACCTGGCCACATGTTTCTGTGAAGAATTCTAGAGGTGTTGACAATTAAATTGAGTCTCTAAAGAGTCATTAAATTAGGCAGTCAGAGAGCCATGGGAATGTTTCTTGGCAGAGGAAGTATGGAACTTCTCAATATATAGCAAAGAAGCTTGTAGTTAGAGTAATTTCAGTGTGCAGCATGCTGGGCCTGGTGGGAAATGAGACTGCAAAGGACACGATTAAACTCAGACACTAAATGCGTCCCTTTAGTAGGCAGATTCCAGAAAGTCTACTGTGTACCTTTATAGCTGAAAACGTTTAAGGGTAAATTTTTATTCCCTCCCCAGCTGAGTGCTCCATTTTCCACACTCTGTTCATAACACCTTTCTCTTACTATCTCCTCTCTGGAGTTCTTCTTTTCCTCCTTTCCTTATGGTTCCTTTCAACTTCCATAGTTTCTTCAGTTATTTCAGGATATATTTTTAAATCTAAAGATTTGGAACTAGGATCCACAAATAAAAGAGAACATATGGCATTTTTTTTTCTTACTGGATCTAAGTTACCTTATCCTTACATACAATATTTTCCAGTTCCACTTATTTACCTGCAGATTTCTTGCACTACTGAGAATGGGCAGAAAGATTTTAGGATTTTGAAACCCAAGACACTTATTACTAGATAGTGTTCCTTAGACAGAACAAGGAAAAATTGTCAATGAAGTTCAGCGATGTGGCAGCCTGAATAAAGTGGCATAAAGAAAGGATCACCTGAAAGCCAACGTGGAAAATCTCACGTGGTTCTAGTCTTCTATGAAGAGCTACAGATGCTCAATTGCTACCCAGAGAAAGGGAATCAATTTTCTCCAGCGCTGATCTCTAACACTGCTGTCCGATCTCAGTTCATGTAATTCCACCCTTACATGAAGAGCTATGGGTACTCAGTGTCTGCTAAGAGAAGGAGAACCAGTTTTCTCCAGGGATGCGCTCAATCACTGGTGTCTGACACAAGCAGTCAGTCCTGGACACATATGCATAAACAAGACAATAAACAAATTTGGCAGTACATATGTAGAGAGGTGAGTGAGTAGGGTCATGAATTTGGGAAGAAGATGTAAGACACAGAAGGAATCACAGACATTTGATGCTCAAGGATGAAGTTCAAAAATTTTTTAAATGCATTTTTGTTATCAGCATTTATTTGTGATTTGTATTCTAATATACCAATTTACAAACAATGCAAATATACAGAGTGTTTTATTACAGTAAATCATTAAATGAAAATTCAAGTGGTGAAAAAACATGTACCTTTCATTTCTGACTGAAATTTTAGATGGGTTTCTGATAAAAAAATTTAAAGCAAAGGCAGACTGGTTTTTTGTTTGTTCGTTTGTTTGGTTTTTGTTTTTTTAAATCTGTCATCATTTAGAATTCTGAAATCATCTAAGACACTGGAAAAAGTCAAATAATTTTTGTTGATCTGATGAGTTTTATTTATTTGTATAAATTCAATGTCACGTATAAATGTTTATTTTCATTTTATCACATCTCTCCAGCAATAAAATGAGTGAAGAGAGTTAGCTTCTTTGCTTGAAGAAAGATGTAAATCGTAAAGAGAAACAGAATTGCTGCTGATACCTCCAAAGGTGTTTGCTTTTTGTCTGTAACAGTGTCCTTTGTCAAGTGTATGAAAGGATCCTATTTTTTAATGTTACTGAATTTATTTGTTATGAATTAGATTGGCATGCATCTGGAGGTCAGAGGACAATTTGTAAGAATAAATTCTCTTTCTGGGCCACATGGATCTTAGGGATCAAACTCAGCTTCTCAGGCTCAGCAGCATCTTCTTTACCCATGAAAGAACTATCTTTGTGGCTGGAAGGAGTCCTGTTTAATGATACTAAAAGAATGATAATTTCAGACATTTTCATAAGCAAAGACAAATGTCAAGTTACAAGTAAATGACAAGAACATGAGAACTAAAACAAACAATGAACATACAATTGATCAAAATCTTAGCCCTGATGTTACCATGGAATCACATCTCTGAGCCAACTCAGGCTTTAGAAGGTTCAGCCACCTGCTAGCATGCAATATATAATTATTCCCATTTCCATTTGGCAAAGTATAAATGACGGAGGTTAAAAAGTGTGTCCACAAACAGTGAGTCATTGGCGATGGAACATGAAATTAGGTCACCTGCATTTTACAAACAACATGAGCTAATTTTCAGTAAGCATGATTTTCTCCCACAAATTACAGCACGTTGTTAATGCCATTTGCTTTTAAAATAGATTTTGTAAAAGAATGTTTCATTAAAAGTGAAACTTACTGGACCATGGGAATACATATATCAATTTATTCACATGGTTTGCTATATATCTGTACCTTTAAAAAAAAAACTATCTCATGTAAGAAGTGGGAAATAGTAAGATCTGGAGAGAACAGGAACCCCACAAGGAGAGCAACAGAACCAGAAAATTTGAACACAGGGGTCTTCTCAGAGACTCATACTCCAACCAAGTACCATGCATGGAGATAACCTAGAACCCCTGCACAGATGTAGTCCATGGCAGTTCAGTGTCCAAGTGGGTTCCATAGTAATGGGAAGAGGAACTGCCTCTGACATAATCTGATTGGCCTGCTCTTTGATCACCTCCCCCTGAGGGGGGAGCAGCCTTACCAGGCCACAGAAGATGACAGTGCAGCCATTCCAGATGTGATCTGATAGACTAAGATCAGAAGGAAGGAAAGGAAGACCTCCCTTATCAGTGGACTTGGGGAGGGGCATGCGTGAAGAAGGGGGAGAAAGGGTGAGATCGGGAGGGGAAGATGGAAAGGCTTATGGGGGGATACAAAGTGAATAAACTGTAATTAATAAAACAAAAAACTATCTCGTTAAATACAGGAGAAATTAAAGCCAACTAGAATTACATAATTATTTTAAAGAACAAAATGCTATGTGACATATTTTAAATGCTTTGGATAGTTTTTTCACTATATAAAGATAGAGACTCTTGTGTCTTCATTACTACTGTTTAGGTTACATGTATGTGTGCTGGAAAGAGTGTGCTGCAGCACGTGTGTGAGGTCAGAAAGCGCTTTGAAGGCTTAGTACTTTCCTCCCTGCTTCTTCTTCACTACATACTCCTCTGTCTGTCTCCTATCTCACCATGGGAGTGTTGAGGTTATAGATATGCACCATGGAGGGCATCTTTTTATGGGGGTCAACAGATGAGGTTGATTTGGAAAGCAAGTGATTTACACACTATGCCAAATCACTGGAACTCTGTGTTTCTCTTTTTTAGACACAATTTTAAATTCTAATCAAAACAAAGTGAAAAATAAGAAAAATAGGTAAATATCCAATGCCTTCACAGTCAGAATTACCACCCTCAGAGACTGATGCCTTCCATACCCTCTGTCGATTTAAATGATGTGTCACTTAGCCCAGGTCTCCGTGGTTGAAGAGAAGAGGTTTACTTTGGAAGAAACATCTAAAGAGAACCCGGAACTAAGTGTGCATTTTTATTATTATCATTCATTACAGTTTATTAAATTTTTATCCTAGCAGTGACCTTCTCCCCTCCCTTGTCTTCTCCAAATCCGACCCTCGCTCCTCCTTCTTTCCCTATTCCCTCCCATAGTCCACTGATAGGGGAGGTCCTACACCCTTTCTATCTGACCCTACCCTATCAGGTCTCATCAGGACTGTTTGCATTGTCTTCCTCTGTGGCCTGGCAAGGCTGCATCCCCCAGAGGGAGGTGATCAGAGAGCCAGCCAATGAGTTTATGCCAGAGAAAGCCCATGCTTCCCTTACTTGGGAACCCACTTGAAGACTGAGTCTATGGACTACATCTGAGCCAGGGTCAATGTTTGGAGCTAAAAACGAGTTGTTGGGTTTGTTTAGTTTTGTTTAGTTTAGTTTTGTTTGTTTTTTTGCTTTTGACTTTAAAATGATTCTACCTCTATCATGACATAACTTTAAGAAAAAAAAAAAGTACTGTTGTTGGTTATTTTTATATTTATTATTGATTTATTTTTTGTTAAACAGTGGTTATTTCTAAACCAGTTGTATAGCCAAATCACCACACAGACAGTAGGATGTATTTAGTTAACCTCTAGCACAATGCTCTGCAATAGTTACTCCATCCTAAACCTCCAGCCAGCATAGCTTCCTTCATTCATAATTTCCAACATTATGCTTGCTTTTAATCATATCTTAAGTCCAGTTCATCTCTCCTTGTGGTTCCAAGTCATCTCCTGCCAGTCTCTGCTCTCTTACACCCGCCCCCACTTGCTTCCTTCTCTTCCCTCTCCCCTTCCTGGACTAGGATGCCCCACCCTATTCTCTCCATTGCACAGCATTGGCTGGTTTTTAAATTGAAAAACAGAGAACAAATAGTGGCATGTTTACACAAACTTGAGACAGGTGATGCTTAGAATAAACATTGGAATGCAATGTCCAGATTGAAACCAGATAGTGGGGTATAGAAATCAGCATTTGAATGAACAAGGGTGAATTGTATACATTCCACAAGGACATTACACCAACAATGTTTTTATTTTTATTTTACATGTATGGGTGTTTTGCCTGCATGTCTGTATGTGCACAATGTATGTACAGTACCTACAGAGATCAGAAGAGGGGATTGAATCTCTAAAAACTATAGTTGTGCACCACCATGTGGGTTCTGAGAAACAAACCTAGGTTCCCTGAAGTGTTCTTAATCACTGTAAGACATACTCATTATCATCATCATTTAGAAAATAGGTTGTCTTATTGCATGTCTAAGGTGGTAAAAACAAATGAAACCATGAATTTTTAAATTACAGAATATTAATACTCTATTTTTCAAGTTAATTAAGCGTGCATGAATGGTATATTTCTAAGTTGCATGTATTTCTAAGAGGAAGTAAGTTTTAGAAGAAATTAGTGTAAATATAACAGGTTGTACCTGCAGAGTCAAAGAGAAGAAAGTGAATTTACAAAGCTGTGCTTGCTGTGTTTTTATTAACGGTCATTAATGATGGTGCTGTAGCCTCTTTCTCGGAAATGGTCCTCTCTCTCCAGCACCTGACTTAGAACTGAGTTCCTAGAAAAAAATTCTATATTTTACTTCATCCTACATATTCTTTTATATTTACTTAACTCTCCTCATATCCTGAAATCTCCATAAAATAATGATTTACTCTCCTCTCTGATACATTGTAAAGGAGAGTCAGAGATAGAGAAAGTGAAAAGAGAGCAGAGAGAAAAAGAATCAATATAAATATTATTAATTATATATGATCATGAATATTTATAATAATTATGATAGAATATTAATATTAAACATTATTTCTATACTTACTAGCATATTTAATATTTTCCTGTACTTACTTTTGAATGATGTAATAAAAGAGGTTGTGTTAAAGGTGTTTTGATTGATATGTACATTGTATAATAATCTGGGTAACTATAATATCCACTGAGTGATTCATTATTCTTCTCATATAAGTGCCACATTATATTCACTAATCAACTACTCCTCTTATCCCAGAAAATACTCAAACTCTGATAACCATTATTGTGTCATCCTTGGAAAATATCAAATTTTCTTATATCTATGAATGATAATAAGAGCATGTCATTCTGCTCTTAGTATTTTTAATTTACTTTTCCAGGGCCATCTGTACTATTGAAAAAAGACCTTACTTGTTTTTATATGTGAATAGCCATTATTTATATATTATGGACTTTGTTCAACTACTCATTTTTAATAGGCATTTATTTTGGCTAGTGTGAGTAATGTTAGAGCAATATGAAAGTGGAGCTGTTTATTTAATCTAAAGATTACATCTCATTTGGCAGGATGTATGTAGGATCAAGAGTATGATCACTGGCTTATGTGGTAGTTCCACTTTCAATTATCAATTTAAGAACCTTCATACTTTTTTCCATTTTGGCTCTACTAATCTACATTAATAAGATATAGTGGCTTCAACTTCTTCACCATTTCACTTGTATTTGTTGAATTGTTCTGAATAAATTGTGTATTCACATGAACAATCTGAAACTTGCTCATATCTGTCAGCATACAAGAGAAACCAACTGAAAGGGGACTGAAGACTCAAAGTAAGAATTGTAAAAGTCCTACGATAAAGGAGGGTAAACATTGCTTGATAGTGATCTGCACCAGGGACTTTTTAAGTAGGACCCCAGGAACACAGTCATGAAAAACACAGACAAAAGGGATTACATCAAAAGGGAAAGCTTTTGCCCAGCACAAAGGGAGAGAGAGAGAGAGTGAAGACACAACTTATAGAATAGGAGTGATTCTTGAAAATTATATAACTGAACGTAACCTTGTACAACCACTTTTGAAAACAATCTGGTGCTTTCTCAGAAAATTAGGAACAGTGTTATTTCAAGATCCAGCTATCCACTCCTGGGCATATATCCAAAAGATGCTAAACCATACAATATGGATGTTTTCTCAACTATGTTCATACCAGCATATTCATAATAGCCAGAATATGGAAACAACCTAGATGTCCCGCACCTAAGGAATAGATGCAGAAATTGTGGTACATTTACACAATGGAATACTACTCAGCAATTTAAAACACGGAAATCATGAAATTTGCAGGCAAATGGTGGGAACTAGAAAAGATCATCCTGAGTGAAGTGATCCAGAAGCAGAAAGACACATATGGTGTATACTCACCTATAAGTAGATATTAGCCATATAATATAAGATAAATATACTAAAATCTATAGTCCTAAAGAAGCTAAAGGACAAGGAGGACTCTAGGGAAGAGGCTGAAACCTCACTCAAAAGAGGCAACAGGATAGACATAAAAAATAAGAGAAGACAAGGAACAGGACTGGAGCCTTCTACTGCAGGCCTCTGAAAGACTCTACCCATCAGGGTATGGAAGGAGTTATTGAGAGTCATAACCAAACTTTAGACAGAGTACCAGAAACCTTATGGAAGAAGAGAGAGATAGAAAGACCTGGAGATAACTGCACAAGGAGGCCAACAAAACCAAAAATTCCTGGGCCCAGGGGAGCCTGAAGAGATCAATACTTCAACCGAGGATCTAGAACCCCCTCCTCAGTTTCTGAGTGGGTTCCCTAGTAATGGGGGCAGGGGCTATCTCTGACATGAACTCAGTGACCTTCTCTTTGATCTCATCCCCCTGGGGAAGTGCAGTCTTGCCAGGACACAGAGAAAGATGATGCAGCCAGACTTGATGAGACTTGGTTGGCTAGGGTCAGATAGAAGGAATGGAAGTCCTCCTCTAGCAGTGGACTAGGGAATGTGTTAGGATTTTGGAACAAAACCTGCTTCTGAGTGGCCTAGCAACTTATGATGTCATCATGTGTTGCCAGCCAGGTGGCCACACCTGGATGGCATGGTTACCTTGCCCCTTAAAGGGACCAGGCATCCATGTGGTCTCTCTCTTGGTCCTCTCTTCTTTTGCTCTCTAGGTTCCTTTCTCTATCGGGGCACCCCCCCCCCTCTTTTTCCCTATCATGCCCTGTTCTCCATTCTCTCCCTCTGTTCATATCCACCTAATAAACCTCTTGCATAGAAGATCTGTTGTAAGCCTCATCATGATTTAAGTGGTCCCAACATTTGGTGCTGGAACCCGGGATAGGGTCTGTCCTGGTTTTGCTAGGACCCCTTTCAGACTAATCTGATGGGACCATGGATGGCTGCCTGCAGTTCCCCAACTCATTTTCCTAAATGGCAGGGCCCTTTCAAAATGATTCTTGTGACTCCCACAGCTGCTAAGCTTGAGGACTTCCCTCAATGGATTCATCTATCCTGCCTTAAGCCTTTCACCCCCTCTCCTCAAGATAATGCCCCTTCCTACATATCAACTCCAACAGGACCTTGCTCCCTCAAGCTCCAAAAGATGCCAAGATCAACCACCTTGTCTCCAGTTCCAGAAAAATGAGGCCTCACCACAGGAACTGTGTTTGACCCTCCTGGATTTGATATGTATTTTCCTCCTCTTCCTCTTGCCTATTTCTGTCCAAGGTAATCCCTACATATGGAGATTTGAGGTTCAAGAAACCATCATTGATAATAAACAGTCTCTCCAAATAGGGTCAGGAAATTGTTCTATGGGAGGCTGTCAGGAGACGATTGAAATAGCCATCATCCCCACATCTATCCCTCCTCTCTTATTTGATAGAATTTTTGTTGCTTCCTCTCTGATCAAACAAAGGATCATTGCAAAAAATGGCCGAACAGGTATGGAGGCTGCCCATACTGGTCTTACCAAATCCACTCACCAGCACAGAAGAAGCTTCTTCACCTGTACAAAAAGACCCTCTACTTATACATCAAAGACCCGTAGGATCCCAGATGGGAAGTAGGTGTTGTTTGAAAACTCTACCACTGCTTCCCTCCCAATCTACCAATAAGTACTATCCATATCCAGAAAAAAATATGTCCCAATTACCCAATCCCTGGGGATGGGAGAAGTAGAGAAGGTAATTAAACACTCCTCTAAGGTCATTACCTCTATAACATCCCCTCTTCTAAATAACACAAACCTGTCATTTCATCTCCTACTTCAGACTCTGACCTTGGCCTACAAGCTCCTTAATGTGACCCAACTGGGCCATTTTAAAGCTTGCTGGCTGTGTGTACCACAAGGGACCAACTCAGAGGTACCGCTGACAGCTTCTGCGGTGACTGTCAAATAACCTCACCTCACCATTTACTAACTGCCCTGACTCTGACATTGCCACAACCCCCTACCTTTCTCATATCACCCTCTTTGGTGTGGCAAGCTGTTTCAAGGCGTCCGGGACACACTCTGTAGGAATGCTAAGTTGCTTAGCATTAATATAATCCTTGATGACTCATCTCAACCCCAATGCCCTACTGCTAATAATATCTTGATTCTTTGTGGCACTGAGGTCTACCATAGTCTGCCTGCTCTTTAGTCAGGAGTTTGCACTCTGGTAATCCTCTTCCCTGAGCTGGGGGTAATAAACGAAAAGAAGCCCCTACCAATCCCGGATCATGGAATCAAAAGCTGCCCAACAGGATAAGAGGGCAATTCAAATCCTGCCCCTGCTGGCTGTTTCAGGAATTACGGCAGCTCTAGGAGCCGGAACAACAGGACTAGCCACCTCACTAACATTGTATTATCAGCTTTCTTCCCAGTATATACAAGACCTTCAGCAAGTGGCTCAGACAATACTAATCCTCCAAGGACAGATTGACTTTCTGGCAGCAGTGGTACTTCAAAACCGATGTGGATTGGATCTCCTTACAGCTGAAGAAGGTGGCCTTTGCATCTTCCTCCAGGAAGAATGCTGTTTTTATGTCAACCAATCCGGTATAGTAAAAGACAAAATCGAACAACTCCAGACAGATTTACAAAAACGAAGGGAACAGCTTGAGGCCTCTAGCTCATGGGCCTTTGAGAGTCCCATATGGAAATGGTTTCTTCCCCTTGTCACACCTCTCCCGCTCGTCTTTCTGCTTTTGCTTTTTGCACCCTGTTTATTCAATTTCCTCTCTACATTCTTCCAACAACAAATGCAAAAAAAAAAAAAAATCTCTAAACAAACCATTAATCAGTTACTCCTACAGGATTATCAACCTCTGCCCACAGAGGCAGATGACAATGACCCGATAGTGGGGACCAGCTGTACCCTGAGAATGACAACACTCCTAATCAGTAGGAAGTAGTCTGAAGAGCAAAAGTCGTCCCTGTGCCCTCCACCCACCATCACTCCTTCCTAGCTCCTCACTTTTTAATAAAACGAAAAAGGAGGAATGTTGAGATCCATAAACTGGCATCTCGATGGCCAGCGCCAAGGGACCTGACAAACCAGTTAACTGGCATTCGTAAAGCCACCTAGAAAACCACCCGCTGATCACCTGGAACCACCTGAGCATGCTCTGGATTACTTTATAAGAGAACTCACGGAGCCTCTCCCCTTCCTCTGTCTCTTTTTGCCTCATCTCTCTGCGACCCCTTACCCTTACCCTAATAAACCTCCCATGTGGAACCGGTCTCGTGGTATGATTTGTGAACCCACTGTGTAACTCACATCCCATATGATTTCCAACAGAATGGCATAAGGCAAGAAGACAGAGGGTGGGTAGGACTTGGAGGAAATGGAGAGGGCTCTAGATAGGATACAAAGTGAATAAATTATAATGAATAAGTACACAAATAACATAACTGACAAATGGTTAATAACCAGAATTTATAAAAAATCAAGCAATTTAATTACAAAATAGGACACAGAAAAAGATAGATAAAATAGGACAAAAGTATGAAAAGGCTTTTCTCAAAAGAAATCATTGAAATTTGGCAAAGAAATTTGAGAAAATGCTAAATATCAATAATTTCATGAAAAAGAACATCTACCCCACAATGTCACTCCTCTTCAGTTCTTAGTAATAGATTCTTTGAAGTAGTTTGGAAACTGCTTTGTGAACCAGTTTGCAAAACTAAAACACAGATCATTAGAGTCTAGTTTGTAAGAATGAAGAGGTTTTCTGAATAATCATTTTGGAATGTGGTAAATAACACTAGAGGACACACCTTCTTCCTCTCAACTAGAGGTCTACTTATTTTCAAGCCTTCCAAACACAAGCTCCTTCCTTGAGGAAACCAGCCCACACTCCTCCAGCCATCTCAATCAAATTTTGTGCACTGAACTTTTTGACCCCACACATTTTTTCCACTTTTCTGTGGGTACTTCCAAAGACTAGAAAAGGGAGTTGAAAATCATAGATATAAAGGTATTGTGTGTGTGTGTGTGTGTGTGTGTGTGTGTGTGTGTGTGTGTATGAGCTTGGGAACTAGAAACCAAACTATGTCATGTAGAAAAGAAACAACAACTCTGAATCACTGACTCATCTCACCAGTCCCAAAGTAATTGGTTTTTCTTTTTTTTTTAATTTAATTTTATTTTTTTTCTTATCAGTTACATCTTATTAAATCTGTATCCCAGCCGTGTCATGCTCCCTCATTCCCTCCCAACCCCACCCTCTCTCCCTCATCTCCACCATGCCCCTTTCCAAGTCCACTGATGGGGGAGACCTCCTCCACATTCATCCAATCCTGTTTTATCAGGTATCTTCAGGACTGGCTGCAAAGCCCTCTGTGGCCTAACAGGACTGCTCCTCCCTTAGAGGGTGGGGAGGTCAAAGAGCCAGTCATTGAGTTCCTGTTAGAAATAGTCCTTATTCCCCTCAATGTGGGAAACCAATTGGTTACTGAGCTACCACAGGCTAAATCTGAGCAGAGGTTCTAGGTTATATCCATACAAGGTCCTTGGTTGAATGTCAGTCTCAGAAAAGACCCTGTGCCCAGATATATTTGGTCCTTGTGGAGCTCCTATCCTTTCCCCATCATACTAACTCCCCTTCTTTCATATGATTCCCTGTACTCTGCGGAGGTTTGATCATGAGTCTTTGTATCTGCTTTGAAAACACTGCTAGTTAGAGTCTTTCAGATGTGCTCAGTAGACTCCTGTCATACACTCAATGCACATCCCATCTGTCTTTCTAAACGAGGAATGGTCATCTTCCCCCATGTCTGCTCTCTTGATTATCTTTTTTAGGAGTATAGATTTCATTATGTTTATCATATCTTATAGGTTCATATAAGTGAGTATATACTGTGTTTGTCTTTCTCCTCCTGGGATATTTCACTCAGAATGATCTTTTCTAGATCCCACCATTTGCCTGCAAATTTCATGATTTCCTCCATTTTGATTGCTGAGTAGTATTCCATTGTGTAAAAGTACCACAATTTCTATACCCATTCCTCTGTTGATGGACATCTGGGTTGTTTCCAGGTTCTGGCTATTACAAATAAAGCTGCTATAAACATGGTTGAGCAAGTATCCCTCCTGTGTACTTGAGCAAAGTTTGGGTATATACCTAGCAGTGATATAGCTGGGTCTTGAGGAAGCACTATTCCTAATTGTCTTAGAAAGCGCCAGATAGATTTCCAGAGTGGTTGTACCAGTTTACATTCCCACCAGCAGTAGAGGAGGGTTCCCTTTTCTCCACAACCTCTCCAGCATGTGTTGTCACTTGAGTTTTTCATCTTGGCCATTCTGATGGGTATAAAGTGAAATCTCAGGGTCATTTTGAATGCATTTCCCTGATGGCTAGTGAGGTTGATCATTTCTTTAAGTGTTTCTCTGCCATTCGATATTCCTCTGTCGAGAATTCTCTGTTTAGCTCTGTTCCCCATTTTTTAATTGGATTACTTGGTTTGCTGCTTTTCAGCTTCTTTAGTTCTTTGTATATACTGGATATTAGTCCTCTGTTAGATAAAGGGTTAGTGAAGATTCTTTCCCAATCGGTAGGCAGTCGTTTTGTTTTGATGACTGTGTCCTTTGCTTTACAGAAGCTTTTCAGTTTCATGACGTCCCATTGATTGATTGTTGCTCTTAGAACCTGTGCTGTTGGTGTTCTGTTCAGGAAGTTGTCTCCTGTGCCAATGAGTTCTAGGCTGTTCCCCATTTTTCTTCTAACAGATTTAGAGTATCTGGTTTTGTGTTCAGGTTTTTGATCCACTTGGACTTTAGTTTTGTGCAGGGTGATAAATAGGGATCTATTTTCATTTTTCTGCATGTAGACATCCAGTTGGACCAGCACCATTTGTTGAAGATGCTGTCTTTTCTGGCTTTTGGTTTTGGCTTCTTTGTCAAAAAATTGAGTATTCATAGGTGTGTGGGTTTATTTCTGGGTATTCTATGCAGTTTCATTGATCCTCCTTTCTGTTTCTATGCCAATACCATGCAGTTTTTCTTACTATTGCTCTGTAGTACAACATGAGATCGGGGATGGAGATACCTCCAGATGATCTGTTGTTGTACAGGATTGTTTTGGAGATTCTGGGTTTTTTGTTTCTCCATATGAAGCTGAGAATCTTTTTTTCAAGATCTGTAAAGAATTGAGTTGCTATTTTGATGGGAATTGCATTGAATCTGTAGATTGCTTTTGTCAGGATGGCCATTTTCACAATGTTAATCCTACCAATCCATGAGCACAGGAGATCTTTCCATCTTCTGATATCTTCTTCAATTTCTTTCTTCAGAGACTTGAAGTTTTTCTCAAACAGGTCTTTCACTTGCTTGGTTAGTGTCACCCTAAGGTACTTTATGTTATTAGTGGCTATTGTGAAGGATGTTGTTTCCCTAATTTCTTACTCAGCCCTTTTGTCTTTGGTATAGAGGAGGGCTTCTGATTTTTTTTGAGTTGATTTTCTATCGTGCCACTTTGCTGAAGGTGTTTATCAGCTGAAAAAGTTCTCTGGTTGAATTTTTGGGGTCGCTCATGTGTACTTTCCTATCATCTGCAAATAATGACACTCTGACCTATTCCTTTCTGATTTGTATCCCCTTGATCTCCTTCAACTGTCTTATTGCTCTGGCTAGGACTTCAAGGACTATGTTGAAGAGGTATGGAGAGAATGGGCAGCCTTTTCTTGTCCCTGATTTCAGTGGGATTGATTTAAATTTCTCTCCATTGAGTTTGATGTTGGCTATAGGCTTGCTGTATATTGCCTTTACTGTGTTTAGATATGTGCCTTGTATCCCTGATCTCTCCAAGACTTTAAACATGAATGGGTGTTGGACTTCGTCAAATGCTTTTTCAGCATCTAAGGAGATGATCATGTGGTTTTTCTCCTTCAGTTTGTTTATGTGGTGGATTACATTAATGGATTTCTGTATGTTGAACCACCCCTGCATGCCTGGGATGAAGCCTACTTGGTAATGGTGGATGATATCTTTGAGTTGTTCTTGGATTCGGTTTGCAAGTATTTTATTGAGTATTTTTCCGTCAATGTTCATAAGAGAGATAGGTCTGAAGTTTTCTTTTTTTGTTGGGTCTTTTTGTGGTTTAGGTATCAGGGTGACTGTTGCTTCATAGAATGAGTTTGGTACTGTACTTTCTGTTTCTATTTTGTGGAATAGTTTGAGGAGAATTGGTGTTAGCACTTCTTTGAAGGTCTGGTAGAATTCTGCGCTGAAACCATCTGGCCCAGGGCTTTTTTTGGAGGGGAGACTGTGAATGACTGCTTCAATTTCCTTGAGGAATATAGGGCTATTCAGTCTTTCTACCTGATCTTGACTTAATGTTGGAAGATGGAATCTATCAAGAAAATTGTCCATTTCGTTTAGGTTTTCAAATTTTGTGGCATATAGGCTTTTGTAGTATGACCTAATGATTGTTTAAATTTCCTCAGTGTCTGTAGTTATGTCACTCTTTTCATTTCTGATTTTGGTGATTTGGATAGATTCTCTCTGCTTTTTAGTTAGTTTGGCTAAGGGTTTGTCTATCTTGTTGATTTTCTCAAAGAACCAGCTTTTTGTTTCATTGATTCTTTGAATAGTTTTGTTTGTTTCTAATTGATTGATTTCAGCCCTGAGTTTGATTATTTCCAGCCTTCTGCTCCTCTCGGGTTTATCTGATTCTTTTTTTTTTTCTAGGGTTTTCAGTTGGGCCATTAAGTTGTTCCTATGCGATGTTACGAATTTCTTCTTGCAGGTGCTTAGTGATATAAATTTTTCTCTGAGCACTGCTTTCAATGTGTCCCATAAATTTGGGTATGTTGTGCCTTCATCTTCATTGAACACTAGGAAGTCTTTAATTTCTTTCTTAATTTCTTCCTTAACCCAGCTGTCATTGAGTGTCAAGTTGTTCAGTTTCCATGTTCTTGTTCTCTTTTTGTTATTTCTGTTGTTGTTGAGGTCCAGCTATAGTCCATGGTGGTCAGATAGAATACAAGGGATTATTTCAATCTTTTTGTATCTGTTGAGGCTTGCTTTATGACCAACTATATGGTCTATTTTGTAGAAGGTTCCATGTGGTGCTGAAAAGAAGGTATACTCTTTTGAGTTTTGGTGAAAAGATCATTAGAAGTCTATTAGGTCCATTTGATTTAGGGACTCTGTAAGTGTTTTTATTTCCCTATTTGTTTTCTGTCTAGTTGATCTGTCCCTTGGTGAGAGTCGAGTGTTGAAGTCTCCCACTATTAAGGTGTTAGGATCAATGTGTGATTTAAGCTTTAATATTGTTTCATTTACGAATGTAGGTGCTCTTGTATTTGGGGCATAGATGTTCAAAATTGTGATGTCCTCTTGTTGAGTTTTTCCTTTGATGAGAATATAGTGGCCCTCATCTTTTTTTATTAACTTGGGTTGAAAGTCTATTTTATTAGATATTAGGATGGCTACTCCAGCTTGTTTTCTAGAACCATTTGCTTGAAAAACATTTTTCCAGCCCTTTACTCTGAGGTAGTGTTTATCTTTGTTGCATAAGTGTGTTTCTTGGATGTAACAGAATGTTGGATCCTGTTTCCACAACCATTCTGTTAGTCTGTGTCTTTTTATTGGGGAGTTGAGTCCGTTGATGTTGATAGATACTAGTGACCAACAATTGTTACTTACTTTTGATGTGGGGTTGGTGGTGTCACTGAGTTTCATTGCTTGTATTCTTTTGATTTTTTTGTTGTGTAGTTATCTATTTCCTCTGTTTCCTTAGATGTAGTTGTTTTCTTTGGTTTAGAGTTTCCCTTCTAGTAACTTCTGTAGAGCTGGGTATGTAGATATTGTTTAAATTTGGTTTGTCATGGAATATTTTGAATTCTCCGTCTATGTTGATTGAAAGTTTAGCTGGGTATAGTACTCTGGGTTGGAATCTGTGGTCCCTTATGAACTGTATGATTTCTGTCCATGCCCTTCTGGCTTTCATAGTTTCTGTTGAGAAATCTGGTGTGATTCTGATAGGTCTACCCTCATATGTTACGTGGCCTTTTTCCCGTGCTGCTTTTAGAATTTTTTCTTTGTTTTGTAGGTTCAGTGTTTTGACTATGATGTGATCTGAAGAATTTATTTTCTGGTCTAGTCTACTTGGTGTTCTGTAGGCCTCTTGTATGTTTATGGACATCTCCTTCTTTAAGTTGGGAAAGTTTTCTTCTATAATTTTCTTGAAAATATTTTCCGGTCCTTTGAGCCTGATGTCTTCTTTTTCTCCTACTCCTATTATTCTTAGGTTATGTCTTTTCATGGTGTCCTTGATTTCTTGGATGTTTTGTGTTTGGAACTTTTCTGATTTTATTTTTTCTTTGAGAGACGTGTCAATTTCCGCAAGTGTATCTTCAGCTCCTGAGATACTTTCTTCCATCTCTTGTATTCTGTTGGTGATGCTTACCTTTGTAGTTCCCGATCTTTTCTCTATGTTCTCCAGCTCCTGATTTTTCTCTATTTGTATTTTCTGTATTGCTTCTAATTCTGTTTTCATGTCTTGCAACATTTCCTTTATCTGTTTGAATGTGGAGTCCTGTTTTTCAATGACACCTTCTATTTTTTTTGTCCGTTTCCTCTCTATGTATCACTAATTGTGCCTCTTCTTCTTTGGCTATAATTGCCTGTATTTCTATGAGAGCTTTCTTTATTTCTTCTTTATTTGCCTTTATTTGTGTGGCATTTCTTTGAGAGCTTTGTGCATTTCATCTTTGTTTGCCTCAATTTTCGTGGTCATTTCTCTGAGAGCTCGATTTTTTTCCTCTTGGTTCGTCTCCATTTCTTTGGCTATTTCTCTGAGGGCTTTGTTCATTTCATCTTTATGGGCCTCTAAGAGCTGGAGAAACATAGTTTTGAGGTTGTTTTCTTGTATATCTAGTGAATTAAAGTGTCCATTGTTTTGTGGGGTTGCTGGTGAAGTCATTATGTCCTAATTTTTGTTGGGAGTGTTCTTACATCTGCCTCTAGCTATCTGTTTATTTATAACCCTCACTGTTTGTTCCTCGGGCTATGATCGTCTCTTTCTGTTTTCTGGACTGTTTTTTTCAGGAAGATGAGAGAGATTCACTGGTTTGGGATTATGCGTTGTGGTTTCAGTTTTGCCTATGTAAGGAATGTGATGCTGGCACTTTTCGCATGTGCTTTTAGTGGGCACAATGTGCATGTGCCGGTTCTCTGACTATTGCAGTGGCCTGCAGGCCACTATTATGCAGTTCCCTCTGAGATGCAGTGATTGTTTGCCTGGATTACACTGGTGGACCCATAACGCAGAAGCTTCAACGTTGGGGTCGCTATCCCAAGAATCCCTATGATGCCCACACTAGGGGTGTGGGTGGCAGGGATCTCGTCTGGTTGCTTCTGTGGAGAGGCCCTCTGTCTGGGGCAAACTCTCCTTAAAAGGCTCACTCACTCTCTTGCAGGACCAGTTGGAATACACAGGGGTTCCCCTTGCTTTCTACTCTCTGATTTGGCCCTGCTGCGGAAAATGCGCGGGTAGGCTAACAGTCAGCTCTGTGACACTGTGGCCGGAGGACTCGGTGTCCACCTTTCTTGTGTGCTGCCTCTCTGTCCTTTCCCTCTGCCAGGAGGGGTTATGTTGATTGGTCCCAGGGTAGCACGGGAAAGAGTTAGGTTGAGTGTTCTCAATTCCACATCCCGGGCTCAGATCTCTCTGCCAGAAGCAGCCTGGCGAAAGAACCTATGTTTGCTGATCCCAAGAGAGTACCAGGGAGGGTTGAGTGTCCTCGGATCAAGAGCTTGGGTTTCTCTGCTAGGGGCCATTGGGTGAGCTGGAGAGGGGGTGCTATGTCCTGTGGCAGGCTGCCTCTCTTTCCTTCCCCTCTGACCTTCCCCTCCGCTAGGGCAAGCTTATGGCGGTGCTCTCAGGGGAGTGCCAGAAGGGATTGTGACTTCTCAGTCAGATCCTGAGCCAGGGTTTCTCTGCCAGGAATTGGGGGGGCGCCGGTGATAGGACTTGGTGCTAGACCTTATTTTGCTGGACCCAGGAGAGTCTCAGGACATGTTGAATGACCACAGTCTCAGATCCCGAGCTGAAGTTTGTTTGCTAGGAGCAGGCAGCAGCACTGGGTTCCCAGCACTGTGAAGCTGCTGTTCGCATCTTTATCCTTCTGTTCTGCTGTGGCAGGGTTATGGAGGTGTTTGGGGGAGTGCCCGAAAAGATTGGGTTTTCTCAGCCCGATTTCGGGTTGCAGTACAGACAATGTGGTCTGTGGCAGATTCTGCTGGACGCCTCCTGCCTCCTCCGAAGAGGGAGTAGGGATTTTGAGCTGGGCACACAGCTGCTCTCCACCCGCGGTGGGAGCTCAGTTGTGATGGTGGCGGGTACCTGCGTTCAGCCACACCTTCCAGGGAAAGACTAGGTGTCCCATGATCAGTCTAGCAACTTTCCTTCCCTGTGGGGTTTTCTTGCAAAGGGGATTCCTAGTCTCTGGCACCCTTGTGCCCACCAATCAGCCTGGGAAAGTGATTGGGACATGCAGGCTTGTGGCTCCAGCACATGTTACCTGTGATCTCTTCCAGGTTCCAGCTGGGCAGCCGAGAGTGGACCCGACCGATTCCCACACCGTGGGAACCTCCCCTCACCTGGGAAACACGATTGCTGTAGTTTTAGGGCCCAGAGTTCAGTTTCCTGGTGCTCCATGAAGAGTGTTGTCCCGCTTCTCAGACACAGTGTTCTCCAGGCGCCGCCATCTTGGCCTCCCCTTCTCTTCTGCCAGTAATTGGTTTTTCAATAGGTTTTTCTCTCTGCTATGTCAATAATTTTAAGAAAATTACTTTATTTCAAATAAATAGAAAGATTTAAAGATATATAAAACTTTCTTTTTGTTTATATTCTAATGAAAATACAGTAAGTGCACATTATGCACAGCTACAGAATTTCATAAGGAATATAATGTATGTATTTCATATGTTCACAATGATTTTAGACAAGAGACATGCAGGTTATATTGTTGGCTCATGGTTATCTTAGAAGCCAAGGTATACTCCTAACCAAGAGTACATTTCTATTTATTATACATAGAGAAAGTACTGTAGATCACTGAGACAGTATAGACTATTTCTCAATGAGAAAAATAAATAGAAGACTTTGACCTTAAGAAAGAAAAGTCAAGCCGGGGCAAGATGGCAGTGCCTGGAGGACTCTCATTCTGACCAGCAGCACAGCAGGATCAGCACAGTGACCAGCAATCAGAACTCGCGGCCATAAAACACAAGGGATTGTGTTTCCCAGGTGAAAGGATACGGATATACCATGGTGGGGGATTCAATCAGCTTTAACTCACCCAGCTAAACCGCAGAAGAGATTCTGGTTCCACCAGACACTTGGACGCCAGCCCAGAGCCACATGCCAGCATAATCTGGTCACAGTCCCAGACTGAACCTTGTGCAACACACTATCAGTGACTGGAATTTTCAGTCGAGAGATAACCCCAAGGTGCAGGAAATGATTGGGACCGACTTTAGGTCACACAGACATCCCCTGGAAAAAAGTCGGGTTCCACTGGTGCCCCAGGAGCCAGGCCGGAGCCAGAGCCAGGGACCCAGGCTCTAGCACAGAGCCCTGCCTTCATGTCTGATTCGCTGCCTCAGATAGAACTGTGGGCTCCAGGACACCAGAGATTGAGTTTCACTGTTGGTGCAAACCCACAGGGAGGGAAACGGCCAGACTGATCTCAGAGAACTCAGCCGACAGCCGCACCCCGGAAAGGTTACAGGAAAATTTCCCAGTTTAGGCAGACGCCCAGGCTCCCTAAAGCTGGAAAGACAGACACAGGTAGTTTCTACACACCAGCTAGCTCGCTGAGAATGAGCAATGCGCCCCAGGGCGAAAAAGAGACTGGGAGTTTCTTTCTCCAGAGAATCCACAGGAAAGGAAGGAAACTGTACTGACTTAAATCACCCAGTCCTTCCCTGGAAAAAATCTCATAGACCGGGGCGGGGCTGAGTCGCCATCACTGAGCTGTGCTCCAGACACAGGCACAAACAGTTGCTGCTCACCAGATGTCCAATTGGGACACAGCAGCGGATCATTAAATTTACAGCAAGAAATCCAGAAACAGGGCAGCTGTCTTCAGGGCATCCCTGGGTGAGAGGAGGACCCTCTCGACTAACAAAGACCACGGTTACCACTCAGGTCTCTATCCCTGAGGTGAGCAGCAGCAACTCTTGCAAAAAACACCACCCATCCAGGGACTATACCCAAAAAGCTGAGAAGATATCCTTCAAGAAAAACCAGCTTTCTGCCAAGGGGATTCTCTCCACCACAGGATCCCCAGGAACTACCAGAAACTAACCCCAAACACCTAAGATAGCCCAATGGGTAGAGGTCAGCGTAAAAGCTCAAGCAACAAAAGACAGAGCAATATGGCATCTCCAGAACCCAGTTAACCAGGGGCATGTAGCCCTGGGCACCCCAACATAACTGAAATCCAACAAGATGACCTAACAACTATGCTCATGAAGATGATAACAGAGGAAACAATTAAGATACATAAAGACGTAGAGGAAGATAAACTCAAACAGAATATTGCCATTCGTAAAGAAATAGAGGAAGTTGCAGCCAAACAGTTTGTGGCCTTTAGAAAGGAAATGCTTAAAGCAGTGAATGAAATAAAAGAAACAGAGGTTGGTTCAAACAAACAGCTGAAAGAAGTGATGGAAAAACAGGAAAATACAGTCAGACAGGTGAAGGAAATCAACAAAATGGCTCAAGATCTAAAGATGGAATTGGAAAAATTCAAGAAAACACAAATGGAAGAAATTGCATAGAGAAAGAACTTAGGAAAGAAAACAGGAAATACATAGGTTAGCATAACCAATAGACTACAAGAGAAGAAAGAAAGAATCTCAGGTGTGGAAGATACAATGGAAGAAATTGATGTATCTGTCAAAGAAAATGTTAAATCCAAAAAATTCTTGACACAGACCGTCTACGAAATCCAAGACAATATGAAAAGACAGAACCTAAGAATAAGAGGTATAGAGGAAAAAGAAGACTCCATTCTCCAAGGCCCAGAAAATATTTTCAACAAAATCATTGAAGAAAATTTCCTCAAGTTAAAGGAGAGGCGAATAAGAATACATGAGGCATACAGAACACCCAACAAATTTGGCCAGAAAAGAAAATCCTCCCGCCACATAATAATCAAAACAGTATACAGAACAAAGAAAAAAATACTAAAAGCTGCAAGAGAAAAAGTCCAAGTAACATATAATGGCAAACCCATTAGAATCACACCTGACTTTTCAACAGAGACTATGAAAGCTAGAAGGGCCTGGACAGATATCATGCAGACCCTACGAGAACACAGATGTCAGCCCAGGCTACTATACCCTGCAAAACTCTCAGTCCTCATAGATGGAGAATACAAGATATTCAATGAAAAAAACAAATTTCAACAATACCTACACACAAATCCAGCTTTAAAGAAGACACTGGAAGGGAAAAGACAACCCAAGAAAATTAGTTTCTTTCAAGAAAACACAGGAAATAATTAACCTTACTACATTAAAACAATAAGCAACCAAGCACACACCCTTATGACCACAGCCAACATCAAAATCAAAGAATCTAACAGCAACTGGTCATTAATCTCTCTCAACATCAATGGACTCAACTCTCCAATAAAAAGACACAGATTAACAGAATTGATACGTAAACAAAACCCAGCAATCTGTTGCATACAAGAAACACACCTAAGGCACAAAGATAGACATTACCGGAGGGAAAAGCGTTGGAAGATGACTTTCCAAGCAACTGGACCCAAGAAGCAAGCAGGAGTAGCTATTCTAATATCTGATAAAATAGACTTTCAACCAAAATTAATAAAAAGAGATGGGGAAGGACACTTCATACTCATCAAAGGAAAATTCCACCAGGAAGACATCACAATCCTGAATATCTATGCCCCAAATACAAGAGCACCCACATTTGTTAAAGAAACATTGATAAAATTTAAACCACATATAGATCCCCACACATTAATAGTGGGAGATTTCAAAACCCCACTCTCAACAAAGGACAGGTCAACAAAACAGAAATTAAACAAAGAAACAATGTCTCTAACAGAGGTCATGAATCAAAAAGACCTCACAGACATTTACAGAAATTTACACCCAAACACAAAAGAATTTACCTTCTTCTCAGCACCTCATGGAACCTTCTCCAAAATAGACCATATAGTTGGTCACAAAGCAAGCCTCAACAGATACAAGAAGACTGAAATAATACCTTGTATCTTGTTTGATCACCATAGAATAAAGCTGGACCTCAACAACAACAGAAATAGCAAAAAGCCTACACAAACATGGAAACTGAACAACTTTTTACTAAATGGGAGCTGGGTCAGGGAAGAAATAAAGAAAGAAATTAAAGTCTTCCTAGAACTCAATGAAAATGAAGACACAACATACACAAACTTGTGGGAAACAATGAAGGCAGTGCTAAGAGGAAAGTTCATAGCACTAAGTGCCTTCAAAAGATATTCGAGACAGCTCATTCAAGCAACTTAATGGCTCACTTAAAAACCCTAGAAAAAGAAGAAGCAGACACACCAAAAAGGAGTAGATGGCTGGAAATAAACTCAGGGCTGAAATCAATCAATTAGAAACAAATAAAACAATTCAAAGAATCAATGAAACCAAGAACTGGTTCTTTGAGAAAATCAACAAGATCGACAAACCCTTAGCCAAGCTAACTAAAAGGCAAAGAGACACCACCCAAATTAACAAAATCAGAAATGAAAAGAGGGACATAAATACAGATACTGAGGAAATCCAAACAATCATTAGAACTTACTTCAAAAGTCTATATGCTACAAAATTTGAAAATCTAAATGAAATAAACAATTTTTTATATCAATTTGACCTACCAAAGCTGAATCAGGACCAGGTAAATCAACTAAATAGTCCTATATCCTCCAAAGAAATAGAAGCTGTCATCAAAATTCTCCCATCCGAAAAAAGCCCAGAACCACATGGCTTCAGCAAGAATTCTACCGGACCTTCAAAGAAGAGCTAACACCAATTCTCTTCAAACTAATCCACAAAATAGAAACAGAAGGAACATTACCAAACTCATTCTATGAAGCCACAGTCACCTTGGTACCCAACCTCATGACTCAACAAAGAAAGAGTATTTCAGGCCAATCTCCCTTATGAACTTTGATGCAAAAATACTCAACAAAATACTTGCAAACCGGATCCAAGAACACAGCAAAGATATTATCCACTATGACCAAGTAGGCTTCATCCCAGGTATGCAGGGGTGGTTCAATATAAGAAAATCCATCAATGTGATACACCATATTAACAAACTGAAAGAAAAAAGAAAAACACATGATAATCTCCCTAGATGCTGAAAAAGCATTTGATAAAATCCAACATCCATTCATATTTAAAGTATGAGAGAGATCAGGGATACAAGGCACATATGTAAACATAGTAAAGGCGATATACAGCAAGCCTATAGCCAACATCAAACTAAACTGAGAGAAACTTAAAGCAATCCCACTGAAATCAGGGACAAGACAAGGCTGCCCACTCTCTCTATATCTCTTCAACATAGTGCTGGAAGTCCTTGCTAGAGCAATAAGACAGTTGAAGGAGATCAAGGGGATACAGATGGGAAAGGAAGAAGTCAAATTATCACTATTTTCAGATGATATGATAGTATACATGAGTGACCCCCAAAACTCTACCAGGGAACTCCTACAGCTGATAAACACCTTCAGCAAAGTGGCCGGAAACAAAATTAACTCAAAAAAAAAAAATCAGTAGCCCTCCTGTATAAAAAAGAAATAAGGGCTGAGAAAGAAATTAGGGAAACAACACCCTTCACAATATCCAGAAATGACATAAAGTACCTTGGTGTAACCCTAATCAAGCAAATCAAAGACTTGTATGAAAAAAAATTCAAGTTTCTGAAGAAAGAATTAGAAGATATGAGAAGATGGAAAGATCTCCCATGCTCATGGCTTGGCAGGATTAGTATAATAAAAATGGCCATCTTACCAAAAGCAATCTACAGATTTAATGCAATTCCCATCCAATTGCCAACACAATTTTTTAAAGACCTGGAAAGAGAAATTCTCAAATTCACATGGAATAACAAGAAACCCAGAATTGCTAAAACAATCCACTACAATAAAAGATGTTCTGGAGGTATCTCCATCCGTGATCTCAAGCTGTACTATAGAGCAACAGTTATAAAAACTGCATGGTACTGGCATAGAAACAGAATGGTGGATCAATGGAACCGAACAGAAGACCCAGAAATAAACCCATACACTTATGGACAGCTGATTTTTGACAAATATTTCAAAACCATACAATGGAAAAAAGATAGCATCTTCAACAAATGGTGCTGGTCCAACTGGATGTCTACATGTAGAAAAATGCAAATAGATCCATACTTATCACCCTTCACAAAACTGAAGTCCAAGTTGATTAAAGAACTCAACATAAATCCAGACACATTAAATCGGCTAGAAAAAAAAAAAGTGGGGAATACCTTAGAACTCATTGGTACAGGAGAAAACTTCCTGAACAGAACACTAACAGCACAAACTCTAAGAGCAACAATCAATAAATGGGACCTCATGAAACTGAAAAGCTTCTGTAAAGCAAAGGACACCATCATCAAAACAAAGCAACTGCCTTCAGATTGCAAAAGAATCTTCACCAACCCTTTATCTGACAGAGGACTCATATCCAGTATATATAAAGAACTAAACAAGATGAAAAGCAGCAAACCAAGTAATCCACTTAAAAAATGGGGAACAGAGCTAAACAGAAAACTTTCTGTATAGGAATATCGAATGGCAGAGAAGCATTTAAAGAAATGCTCAACCTCATTAGCCATTAGGGAAATGCAAATCAAAACAACCCTGAGATTTCACCTTACACCCATCAGAATGGCCAGTATCAAAAACTTAAGTGACAACACATGCTGGAGAGGTTGTGGAGAAAGGAGAACCCTTTTCCACCGCTGGTGTGAATGTAAACTTGTACAACCACTCTGGAAATCAATCTGGAGCTTTCTCAGACAACAAGGAATAGCGCTTCCTCAAGATCCAGCCATACCACTCCTAGGCAAATATTCAAAAGAGGCTCAAGTACACAAAAAGGACATTTGCTCAACCATGTTTGTAGCAGTTTTATTTGTAATAGCCAGAAGCTGGAAACAGCTCAGATGCCCCTCAACTGAAGAATGGATGCAGAAATTGTGGTACATCTATACAATGGAGTATTATTCAGCTATGAAAAATAAGGAAATCATGAAACTTGCAGGTAAATGGTGCAACCTGGAAAGGATCATTCTGAGTGAGTTGTCCCAGAAGCAAAAAGACACACACGGTATATACTCACTCATATAATCATACAACATAGAATAAACCCATTAAAATCTGTACTCATATAAAATCTCACTCATATAAACATACAACATAGAATAAACCCACTAAAATCTGTACATCTAAACAAACTAAGCAAAAGAGAGGACCTTTACTAAAATGCCCATCCTGAAAGGCAAAAAGGATGGACATCAGAAGAAGAAGAAAATAGGAAAGAACCTAGGAACCTGCTACAGAGGGCTTCTGAAAGCCTCTGCCCTGCATTCTATCAAAGCAGATGGTGAGCCTGATGGCCAACTGTCGGGCAGAGTGAATGGAATTTTATTTGAGAAGTGGGAAATGGCAAGAGCTGGAGAGGACAGGAACTTCACAAGGAGAGCAACAGAACAAGAAAATTTGAACAAAGAGAACTTCCCAGAGACTCATACTCCAACCAAGGACTATTCATGGAGATAACCTAGAACCCCTGCACAGATGTAGCCCATGGCAGTTCAGTGTCCAAGTGGGTTACATAGTAATGGGAAGAAGGACTGCCTCTGACATAATCTGATTGGCCTGCTGTTTGATCATCTCTCCCTGAGGGGGGAGCAGCCTTACCAGGCCACAGAAGATGACAATGCAGCCACTTTTGATGAGAGCTGATAGACTAAGATCAGAAAGAAGGAGAGGAGGACCTCCCCTATCAGTGGACTTGGGGAGGGGCCTGCATGCAGAATGGGGAGGGTGGGCAGGGCTTATGGGGGGATACAAAATGAATAAAGTGTAATTAATAAAAGTTAAATAAAAAATTTAAAAAAAGAAAGAAAATGCAAATTGAATACAAAGAACTCCTTGACTCACTAATACCTTCTAATAGTTTTGCTACTGCTGATTCCAGCCATGGTTTATGCTTTTGGTTTGAGAATATTGTTTCAGCATCCAGACATGCTTATTTTGACTTTGACTATACAAAACCTTGTGTCCTGGCACAAAAGTGAATACTTTTAATTGAAAAAAATTATTGTCAAGTTTTTAATCCATCCATCCTACAACTTCTTTAAGTTTGGGTAATTAGTGCCTGATAATCCTTACTTAAACTTTATGATTCTTTTCTGTTATAAGCAAAAATAGAAATAAAACTTGCATTCTCTTAGAATATAAATTTTATTCAGTGCATTTTAATTACAGAAAGTAATGTCTCATTTTGATAATTTCACACATGTAAACAGCATATTGGATCATGTCATTACTGTCATCCCCCCTTGCTCTGTTTCATTCCCAACCTTGTCTCTCATCAGCTTCTTCTTTTTCCTCCTCCTTCTCCTGCTCCTCCTCCTCTTCTTCTTTTCTTGTCATCTGCTTTTAAGATTTTGCATATGAATAGTGTGGGTTAATTATCATCATGAACCTACGTAAATTTGCTTGGCAAGGTGATCTGTAATTCCATTATTTTCTTAAAATTACATGATTTTGTTATTTGTATGGTTAATAATAATCTATTAGTACAAGCTCCGTCTTGATTTTCATGTCTTCTTTAATCAACACTTATTTTTATTATTTAAAACAAAGTTTTTAAGATATGTGCCCAGGTGTTGGTGATTATTAAAGAATCCATTGTAACACACACACACACACACACAAAATGTGTAAGACCAGAGCCGGTCACAAGGAGGATCAGGATAATAGACTAGTAATCATGCTTCATTTCTGAAACTTTGATATTACCTTTGATCAAAAACAACTTTAAGGGAGTACAGGGTTTATTTTATCTTATGCTTTCCGGATACTGTCTACCACTGAGGGAAATCAAACAGGCAGTCCAGAGAGGAATTGGTAGGGAGGCCTGCTTACTGTTCCATGGATGCTCTCTCTGACCAGAAGAAAACTACACCCAAGGACATGCAACAAATGTCATGGGGAATGTTGCTGGCTGTCTCATGCTCAGTTAACTTTCTTATTCATCCAAGGAAAGTGACCTGTCTAGAGGCAAACAGGGCCTTCATAAATTAATGAACAATCAAGAAAGAACACACGGACAGATCTATTGGCAGTGTGATGTGAATTGAGACTGAATTGAGACTCCCTTTGCAGACGACTCTGGGCTGTTTCCAATAGAAAGTTAAAGCTAACTAGTTCCCACGGTTTTCACAAGGTTCTTAATACAAAAATATAGTCCTTCTCAAAGTAATAACCATGATAGACATGTCTGGAAAAGGGTATATTTAAAATGGAAGATGTCACCTTACTAGACATACTCTGCTTTGGAAAGCTACATTTGGCTGTGTGCTTTGTCAAACCGAGGAGGTGAAACAGGAAAAGAAAAAGTATTTCTGAGAAACTCAGCATAAAATTCCATAGGACCTTCTCCTGATGTTAACAAATATTTCAAGGAACCTTTCAGAACCTTGTTACCTGAACTATCATTAACATAGTCCCTTTGGATGAAAGAAAAGAAAGAGCACAAGATCAAAGAGAAGGAGAGGAAAGACATAATATCTCAGTTTGTTGCTTCCACAAAATAATGTGAAGATCAGAAAAGAACTTTCTCACACTTTTCAAGTTTGGGAAAATCAATGTCAAAAGCCCAGAAGTTGCAAAGTCTACTGAAGGATGCCGTTTTTCCAAGGTAGCTTTGTTTGCTGGGTGCTCCCAAAGGAATGGCTTCTCTTCCCTCCTAGTGTGAAATATTGAAACATTCCAATGAAATCCTGAGTGGCTCTTCTTCCTGAGGATCTTTGATTCCATGCATGGTCTAACCACTATCAATGGTCTAGCTTCTTATTGCTATGGCAACATTTGAATTTAGGAGAGTACACATTCAAGTCATAGCAGATGTGAAGACAGAAAGAGTTTAAGTTTAAGAGTTCCTTCCAAGCCTTTCTTCTCAGAATGGCTCACATTGTTAGGGTTGGGGAAAGATTCTGCTTTAATAAGTTCCAAAAACCATAAAATAATCACGAATAATTTAAACAAATTTCCCATAAGTCTGGAAGCTAAGAGTCTCAGATTGAACTGTGGTTCTACTTTCTACAAAGGGCTCTCTTTCTGGTTCTCAGATAGACACTATCTCATTTGTTTTCATGTGGTAGACAAAGGAAAAGGTCTAATTATCAGTTGATTTTTTTACAATGTCCATGCATTTTCTAATGCTTAACATCATAATGCATAATATAGAAATATTCACATAGATAGAATTCTTGCTAACTTCTCTTATATAGAGATCATATAACTGCAAATTAATTAACACAAATTTTCTTTTTTTAATTTTATTTTTTTCTTATCAGTTACATTTTATTAACTCTGTACCCCAGCTGTATCCCGCTCCCTCATTCCCTCCCAATCCCACCCTCCCTCCCTCATCTCCAATCATTTTATTTCATGGGAAGGGGAGAGAGTTATACACAGCTACACATTAATGGATGTTCCCATTAAGATTTTTGAGACCCGGGGTATTATATGCCTCTGCAAGTGGAGTTACAGGAAGTTTTGAACTGCCACATATGGATTCTGGAAATAAAACTCTAGTCCAGTAAAGAGCAGCAAGCACTATGAATCATTATGCTGCATCTGTATCTCTCAGGTAACTTTTTTTACTGAAGACAGGAATGACATCATGAAGGCTCCAACTAATGTCTTCATTTAACCTTGACTACACCCTAATAAACCCACCACTTATGGGCATCAAATTCTGAGACCCACTACTCAGTCCATAACAGTCCAGCATCAACAAGAAGATGTGCACTTAGTGATGCTGATATTGATAATTACATGGTTTTGAACAGATCCATCTTTCTCTGAAGAGTTTACTGAATATTCTCTGAAATGATAATGAAATTGTCTTGTTGCCAGCATGTGGTGGGGTGTGACAATAGCTTGATTTTCTTGATCTATCATCCACAGGGGATAACCAGAGTGGGCACTTCAAAATTCTCAGACACTTAGTAAGTGATTGCCTTATTTTAAAATTGTTTCAGTTCTTTTCTTTCTTCTACCATGGTGGTTAATCCAGTGGCAAACAGGGAATGAAAATATCTGGAATCAGATATCTGACTCTTAACAGAATTCGTCATTCAATCTACAAGTAGTTTTCTACTTTTTCATAGATAGACATTTCCTTTGCCTTTATTCTCTCTGTGGATGATTCACAGTGACTTCTATCAACTGTGGAAACAAGTTGTTGTTTTCTGATTTTTACCATGGACATTTGCTACCATGGAATAGCATAGTTTTTACTTAAGAATAGGTTTTAGAGCTTGAAGGATGCCTCATCAGCAAGTCTTTGACAAAAATGTAACAACTACTCATAATAAAAGTATTGGAAATATTAGAGATACAACAGACATACCACATCAAAATAAAGTATTTTATTTTTTTGAATTTATTTATTTGATATTAATTACATTTTGTTCACATTGTATCCCAGCTATGGACTCCTCTCTAGACCCCTCCCAATCCTACCCCCTCTCTCTCATTTTCTCCTATGACCCTCCCCAGGTCCACGGATAGGAGAAGTCTGCCTCTGCTTCCCTCTGACCCTGGTCTATCAGGTCTCATCAGGACTGGCAGCACTGTCTTCCTCTTTGGCCTGGTAAGGCTGCTCTCCCCTCAAGGAGAGGAGATCAAAGACTCAACCACTGAGTTCATGTTACACACAGTCCCTGTTCCCTTAATTAAGGAACCTACTTAGGGACTGAGCTGCCATGGATTACTTCTGTGCAGCGGTTCTAGGTTATCTCCATACATGGTTCTTAGTTGGAGCGTCAGTTTCAGAAAAGACCTCTGTGCCCAGATTTTTTTGGTTCTGTTGCTCTCCTTGTGGAGCTCCTGTCCTCTCCATGTCTTGTTATCTCTCCCTTCTTTCATAAGATGCCCTGCACTTTGCCCAAAGTTTGGCTATGAGTATGTGCATCTGCTTTGATACCCTGCTGTTATGGGTCATTCTGAGGCCCTCTGTGATGACTTCTGTCCTGTTCCCTGTTTTCTCCCTCTTCTGATGTCCATCCAGTTTTCCTTTCAGAGTGAGGATTAATCATGTTACCCAGGGTTCTCCTTCTTGCTTAGCTTCTGTAGGTATATATACTTTAGTATGTTTTTCCTATACTATATGCCTAATATCCACTTGTGAGTATATACCATGTGTGTCTTTCTTCTTCAGGGATCCATACTCAGAATGATCTTTTCTAGTTCCCATCATTTGCCTGCAAATTTCATGATTTCCTTGTTTTTAATTGCTGAGTAATATTCCATTGTGTAAATGTACCACAATTTCTGTATCCATTCCTCAACTGAGGGACTTATGGGTTGTTTACAGATTCTGGCTATTACAAATAAATCTGCTACAAACATGGTTAAGCAAATGTCCTTGTTGTATATTTGAGCATCTTTTGGATATGCCAAGGAGTACTTTAGCTGGATCTTGAGGCAACACTATTCCTTACTGTCTGAGAAAGTGCCAGAATGATTTCCAAAGTGGTTATACAAGTTTATAATTCCACCAGTGATGAAGGAGGGTTCTCCTTTCCTCACATCCTCTTCAGCATGTATTGTCACTTGAGATTTTGACCTTAGCCAGGCTGATGGGTGTAAGGCGAAATCTCAGGTTAGTTTTGATTTGCATTTTTAACGATGACTAAGGACTTTGAGCATTGCTTTAAGTGTTTCTCTGCCATTTGATGAAACCAGACTTACTACATCTGTCAGAAGAAAAAGTAGGGAAAAGCCTTGAACTCATGGGCACAGGAGACAACTTCCTGAACAGAACACCAACAGCACAGGCTCTAGGATCAACAATCAATAAATGGGACCTCATAAAACTGAAAAGCTTCTGTAAAGCAAAGGATGCTGTCAAGGACAGCCTACTAACTGGGAAAGGACCTTCACCAACCCTATATCTGACAGAGGGCTAATATCCAGAATATATGAACAACTCAAGTAGTTACAAAGCAACAACTCAAGTAATCCAATTAAAAAGGTTCTGGGTCCCCACAGGCTCCAGACTCTAGCCTCCTGCTGCACACATGAGTGCTGTGCTCACTGTCACTGACTACCTCTTGGGTACTGTGACACCGAGCTCCAACGTTTCAGACTTACAAAGCCTGAAATCCATAGGCTCAGCGCCAAGTACTGCTAAGATGCATCCAGTTTTTCCTAACTATACTGACCAAACTGCAGGGCTCCCTGATTCTTCAAGAAGGCTGTGGTAGAAAACACAGTATAATAACAGCAGTAGCAGCTCACTAAATTCAGAGCAAGAAACCCAGCAGCAGCGCAGCTGTCTCCAGGACTTCTCTGGGTGAGAGTAGAGCTCCCCTGACTCCCAAAGACCACAGTTATCACCCAGGTCCATAAGCCTGAGGTGAGCTGTGGCAATTCCTGAGTAGCACCAGCCATTCAGTGACCATAAACAAAAAGCTGAGGAGGTGAACTTCAGGAAAAATCATCTTCCTGCCAAGGGGATATTCCCACCCCAGGACTCCAGGAGATATCAGAAACTAACATCCAAAGTTGAATCAAGAACAGATAAGTCCTATTTCTGGTAAGGAAATAGCTGTCATCAAAAGTCTTCAATCCAAAAAAAAGCCCAGGTCCACATGGTTTCAGCGCAGAATTCTACCAGACTTCAAGGAAGAGCTAACACCAATACTCTTCAAACTATTCCACAAAACAGAAACAGAAGGAACATTACCAAACTCATTCTACAAAATCAGTCACCTTTATACCTGAACCTCACAAAGACCCAACAAAGAAAGAGAATTTCAGGCCAATCGCCCTTATGAACACTGATACAAAAACACTCAACAAAATACTTACAAACCCAATCCAAGAACACATCAAAGATATCATCCATTATGACCAAGTAGGCTTCATCCCAGGTATGCAGGGGTGGTTCAATAATCTCCTTAGATGTTGAAAAAGCATTTGATACAATCAAAAATTCTTTTGTGTTTAAAATCCTGGAAAGATCATGGATACACAGCACTTAATTAAACATAATAAAGGCAATATACAGCAAGCCTATACCAAACATGAAACTAAAAGGAGAGAAACTTAAATCAATCTCCCTGAAATCAGGGACAAGCAAGGCTGTCCACTTTCTCCATATATCTTCATCATAATTGTTGATGTCCTTGCTAGAACAATAAGACAATTAAAGGAGATCAAGGGGATTCAGTTTGCAAAGGAAGTCATAGTATCACTATTTGCAGAAGATATGCTGGTATTCGTGAGTTACCCCAAATATTCTATCAGGGAACTCCTACAGCTAATTTATATCTTCAGCACAGTGGCTGGAAAGAATATTAATTGAAAAAAAAATTAGTAGCCCTCCAGTATCCAAAAGACAAATGCGCTGAAAAATAAATTAGGAAAATAACACCCTTCACAATAGCCACAAAGGACATAAAGTACCTTGGTGTAACTATAACCAAGCAAGTCAAATACTTGTATGAAAAAAATTTCAAGTCTCTGAAGAAATAAATATGTATAAGAAGAAAGAAGATATCAGAAGATGGAAATATCTCTGATGCTCATGGCTTAGTTGGAATAACATAGGAAAAATGGCCATCTTTCCAAAAACAATCTACAGATTCAATGTAACTCACATCAAATTACCAACACAATTCTTTACAGACCTTGAAAAAAAATCCTCAACTTCCTATGCAATAACAAGAAAACCAGAATCGCTAAAACAATCCTCTACAATAAAAGATCTTCTGGAGGTTTCTCACTCTTTGATCTCAAGTTGTACTATAGAGCAACAGTAATAAAAACTTCATGGTACAGGCATAGAACCTGGATGGAATTAAATAGCAGACCGAGATATAAACCCACATATTGATGGATACCTGATTTTTTACAAAGAATCCAAAACCATACAATGGATAAAAGACAGCATCTTCAACAAATGGTGCTGGTCTAACTGGATGTCTACATGTAAAAAAATTCAAATAGATTCATACTCATCACCCTGCAAAAAACGAAAGTCCAAGTGGATGAAAGCAATATAAAACCAGACACACTAACACTGTTAGAAGAAAATGTGGGGAAGAGCCTCAAACTCATTGGCACAGGAGACAACTTCCTGTACAGAACACCAACAGCACAGGCTCTAAGAGCAACAATCAATAAATGGGACCTCATGAAACTGAAAAGCTTCTGTAAAGTAAAGGACACTGTTGTCAGAATAAAACAACAGCCTACAGATTAGGAAAGGATCTTCACCAACCGTATATCTGACAGAGGTCTAATATCCAGAATATATAAAGAACTCAAGAATTTCAAAAGCAACAAATCAGGTAATCCAATTAAAAAATGGCATATAGAGGTAACAGGGAATTCTCTGTAGAGGAATATAGAATGGTAGAGAAACACATAAAAAAATGCTCAACATCCTTAACTATAAGGGAAATGCAAATCAAAATGACCCTGAGATTTTATCTTATACCCATCAGAATGGCTAAGTTCAAAAACTCAAGTGATAACACATTCTGCAGAGGACGTGGGGAAAGGGGAACCCTCCTCCATTGCTGGTGGGAATGTAAACTTGTACAACCAACCACTTTTTAAATCGATCTGGTGCTTTCTCAGAAAATTAGGAATAATGCTACCTCAAGAATCAGCTATTGTACTCTCATAGGTCTATATCCAAAATATGCTCAAGTATACAATAAAGACATTTGTTCAACCATGTTCATATCAGCTTTATTTGCAATAGCCAGGAGCTGGAAACAACCCAGATGTCCCTCAATGGAGGAATGGATACAGAAATTTTGGTACATTTACACAATGGAATACTGCTCATCAATTAAAAACAAGCAAATCATGAAATTTTCAGGCAAATGGTGGGAACTAGTGAAGATCATTCTGAGTGAGGTATCTCAGAAGCAGAAA
The DNA here is from genome assembly GCF_907164565.1 of Psammomys obesus. Taxonomy (NCBI): domain Eukaryota; kingdom Metazoa; phylum Chordata; class Mammalia; order Rodentia; family Muridae; genus Psammomys; species Psammomys obesus. The sequence goes on along the minus strand of NW_026596240.1, from coordinate 5,682,597 downwards.
GACACAAATGATATATACTCACTTATAAGTGGATATTAGCTATATAAAATAGGAAAATCATACTAAAATCTGTACACGTAAAGAACCTAAATAAAAAGGAAGATCTTGGTTAAGATACTCAATCTTCATTCAGAAGAGGGAGAAAACAGGGAACAGGAGAGGAGCCTACCACATAGGGCATCAGAAAGACTCTACCCAGCAGGGAGTCAAAGTAGATGCTGAGACTCATTGCCAAACTTTGGTCAGAATGCAGGGAATCTTTTGAAAGAAGGGAAAGATAGTAATACCTGGAGAGGACAGGAGTTCCACAAGGAGAGCAATAGAACAGAAAAAAATATGGGCACAGGGGCCTTTTCTGAGACTGATACTCCAAACAAGGACCAGGCATGGAGATAACCTAGAACCTCTGCACAGATATAACACATGGCAGCTCAGTGTCCAGGTGGGTTCCCTAGTAATGTAAACAGGGATTCACTCTGACATGGACTCAGTGACTGACTCTTTGATCACCTGCCCCTGAAGGGGAGCAGCCTTATCAGGCCACAGAGGAGGACAATGCATCCAGTCCTGATGAGACCTGATAGGCTAGGGTCAGATGGAAGAGGAGGAGGACCTCCCCTATCAGTAGTCTGGGGGAGGGGCATGAGTGGAGAAGAGGGTGGAATTGGGAGTGGATAATGAAGGGAAGGGGGCTACACCTGGGCTTCAAAGAGAATAAACTGTAATTAAATAATATAAATAAAATTTAAAAATCTAAATAATTACATTTGTTGGAAGATAGGTAGAATTAGAAACAATTATGTCTAATAAAATAAATTGTACTCTTTCAAAAAACAGTACAAAAAAAAAACAAAGAAAAAAACCACACACTAAGGTAAAGAGTAAGTGTAGCAGCTATAATCCTTTTCACAGTTGTTAATTTGCTCTTCTCCTGCCCTTTGCACAGAAGAATGGATCTTATTACAGCCCTCAACATAGAATGTCTGCACCCACACTTGCCTTCTTTGACACATGCTTTCCTATGATAAAGTTAAATTAAGCACAGTAAGAGATTGATAACAGGCTACTAATAAAATAAAGCCCTATTAACAATATATTTCAATACCAGGTGGTGAGGTTTTAAATGTGCTTTTGTTATTTCTTGTTGAAATAATTAATATTAATACAGTGATGGAATTAATCATGGGTGATGCATCAAATGATCTGTAGGGAAAACATATTCTGTTAATCAGCTAGAAGAGTCTTACAGAGGGCACCTGGAATAACACCTCTGAAATTATATACAATTCAGGGAAGAGGAGTCTGTCCACTCAGGGAGGAACAAACAGGAAGCTGGCCACATAATGAGAACTACCTGTGCTGGGGTGAGGGGCCTTAACTGTGGTGAATCAAAAGGAAAAGAAGAATGTTTACTTAAGTTGTGCAGGATCAGGCACTGGAAGACATTGAAGGCCAGCAAATATTTAAATACAGGAACAGAAAATTAAAAAAAAATTCTTAGGCTAATTTATATGCCTTTGATAGAGTAACAAAAATTACTGTGACAAAAATATCTTTCTTCAACCTTGCCTTTATAATTTAGAATTCTTCAAGGGATTAGAAGAGAACATCTTCCTGCCGAGGTGATAAATTTGAGTCAGAAAGGTTTTACTCAGTTCTTAGCAGTGACTGACACCTGGGATTCTAGAAATCGTAGCCCAGATGCTCAGACTTACAAGGTTCCTCTAGCTAAAGTGATACAGTTGTTACCACCAAATCAGTGGCCAGTTAATTGCTAACAGAATGAGGACCAGGAGTGAATCTGATGACCTTGTACTTAAAGAGTTTGTGTTTGTCAATATAATGTGAAACTCTCAGAATCTGACTTTGGGAATACTGGAAAATGTACTCCCAACACCATTTTCTACACACTTGCTACATTCTTGGACAGTATCTAATTTTCTTCTAAAATTTCCAAATGTATTTTTACAAAATTATATAATTTTAGGGCTAGAATGAGAGCACTTGTCTTATGGAGACTACACAAAGAGGGAGGGCTTTTCTAAGTTTGATATTTAGTGCAACAGTCTCTGCCTGGACTACTAATGACTAAAACCGGAAACGTTCATTGTTTCTGACACTTTGAACTACTTTAGAGCCCCACATTACCTCCTACCTACATTTTTAAAACATGAAAATTCTTATTTTTTTTGTTCCAGACTTCTTATAAGTTGTTCTTCCCAAAGCTCCATTCTTGATTACAAAAGGCAATAACAATTTCCTTTTCTGAGAAAAATAAAATGTAGTCTTTAACTTATGAAATAGATTTTGAAATGAAAATAACACATTATCTAATTCTGCTAATATATGGGGAGAAACCAACTTAAATACTTGTCCAGTTTCAAATTCAATGTATCTCAGTGAACTTGCCCACAGATTCTCCATTCTGAAGCAATGGAGTTTCCCTTAGAGTTATACAGTTTCATGATCAATATTACAGTGCTAAAACTAGAAAAAAAATATCTGTGGCCTTGTCAATGAATCTTGTACACTTTGCCTCTGTTCTGTCCTTCTTCTCCCCTCATTTTACTTACTTGGTCTTTTTTTTCTAAATATTATATTATGCTCACATTCACAATGGTTTACATATATGCATTTTAGCCTAGGATACACAGAGAAGAGATTGGTGGTTGGTGGTTAAATCCTTGAGTTATTTTATTAAAATACTTGTGTAACAGTTTATTTCTGATGTAACTATAATTTAGTGATCTTATTTTTAAATAATAAAGATGGAAAACTAATGATAAGTCTTATACTGCATGCAACTACATGATATGGTCTTGTATTTCCTAAATCCTATGAGACCTCACAGTATGGTAATTAATATTTATAGACATATCTGAGCAATAAATTATCTTTATTTATATTTAATATATTTTACGATAGAAAAGTGTGCATATACGTATGTGTACATATGTGTAAGTAAATGCATGTATGTTTTATCAAAACATTAATATCAGAAATGTAAAAATTTAGACATTTTGAATGAAAATAAAAGTCCCCAATGCTATAATTATTTTGGTAACACTGTCCCAAATGTTACTGTCCTTCATTTTTCTTTTTTTTTTAAAAATGGTCCTTTATCATAATTTTAATAAAGAGTTGTAAAGTTTTCTTAACTTTCCATGAATAGTTCACTGTCTACATATGCCTCCAAGCGGACTTTGACAGCTATCACTCAATTCTTGCCAGTTGTTGCTAGTATTCACAACTGGCTGTTCTAAAACATTTCAGGAACAGTTACATACAACCTTGAGCTAAATTATTCTCAAGATATATTTAAAACTCTTATTACATTGGACCAGAAACTTTCAAAAGATGTTTCACATACTATACTTCAATGTAACTGAGTTTTGCCAGAAAAAAAAAAAAAAAAAAGAACTATTTTTAAAAGGTCAAGCTAGTGACAATGGAGGCTGAAGGCACTGCTTTGGTTACTTGAAAAAGGAAGTTAATGACCCTAGATATTTTAGTTTGTTTAAGAATTTTAATATACTACTATGATCTCTCTGCCACCCAGCAAGGATTCTGAATGATTTCAAAAGTAAGCCAGAAGCTTGCAAATGTTAGGTTTCTGAATACTTTTTGTAGTAGCTAACAATTTAAGTGTTCTATTCCAGATTAACTCTGGAATAGTTAAGCTGGAATAGTTAATAGTCAGTGGGTAGCCACTTTGTTTATATCATTGTGAAAAGGAAGGATCTCAATGCACTGTAAATGTTACAACTGCATTAGAATGCTAAACTTGTTGGAGAGCCATTGCTAGTTCTCGCCTCCTGAGAAGATGCCTCTTGAGTGACATCAGAGAAATGACATTTATAACAAATCCCAAGCACTGTGCAGTTGTCACATTGTATTCTATTCCAAGAGTAGCTGCTCAACTCTCTTCAAAGCCAACTGTTTACTCTTATTTCTGCACATTTCTTCTGCATGATGACACTTTTGTTTCTCTCTCTGCTTAGATGAGATTTTCCATTTTTGTTGTGCACTTTTAAACAGGTCTGGCAATGTACTAACTTGTGTTAGACACAAAAGGAAAGGCTCATCCGAGATCAGCATGTTTCCCAGTCAGGGTCACTCTCCAAAATCATATCCTCCCTTTTCTTCATCTTCCCTTGCTCATGGGAGTTGTTCTTACTATTACTGCTTCTTATCTCAGCCTATCCCTCAAAGATCCCCTGTTATTCTGTTATTTTATACAGTTTATTTTTCTCTTCTTGTGACAGTTAAAAATGTCAATCTGACAAGCTATAGAATCACCTAGCAGTCAAACCACTGGTTACATTCTGTAAGGAACACTAGCCCACCTGCATTGTTCCCAGTCTCCAGGCTTAGCCCTGGTTGTATATCTTGTGTACCACCATAGTATGGTAAGACCACCTGCACTATATCTAACCTCCATATCTAGCTTATATTATAATACTAATTAAAAAGCTACACAGCAGATCTACTATAAAAGAGATTTATTTTGGGAAAAATGGGGAGGGGAGACACTGCAGAGAGAGACAGAGAGAAACTACAGAGAAAGAGAAGTAAGAAAGCATGAGATGGAGAGTGGATCCTTTTTACTGGCTGCACACACCTGCAGCCTGTGATGACATCAGAGAGTGCTAGGCAATCTAGAAGAAGGCTATTGGAACAGTCTAGGCCACACATTCTGTGCTCTGTTCCAATCTAATGAGTTTCTTGGATAGACAACTTTGCACTCTCTCCAAACTGCACACTATTGGAGGTCACTCATCTTTTAGACTATCCCAGTCTGTTGAGAATGCTGAACCATAGCATACCTAAGCCATATCAGTCTCCATGTATAGCCTGTACCACACACATTTTGCACTGGTCCAAACTGTTGAGTGCCTAGAAACCTGCCTGCTAGCAGCTACCTTCAACCTGCAAGCCTAACCTCAGTCTCATGCAGGGTGCATGTTAGTTTAGCCTTGTGAGTGCCCATCACCCTTCCCACACATATTATCCTCAAACTTTTAGTCATAGCTCAGGCTATACACCTTGTACGCCAGCAAAAGAAGATACAGCCATTAGTCCTATTCACACGCTCCTTTGCTTGTGACTTAATTGGAATCACCCATGTTCCTTCAATAAGAAAATCAACACAGACCTACATGCTTCTCATTTCTGATTTGAAATCTACCATGCTTGAGCCACATCAAAACCAAAATTTTCCCCCAACTGAGGGTATCTAGAATTTCAGTTAGATATATAACCAAAAAAAGTAGTCCACAAGACCAGGTCTCATTACAATAAGACATTATGAAATGCCAAGATAGTATGTGTTCCTCCAAAATTCACCAGTATTGCAGAATGTTCTCCCATAAGAGTTACCTATATGAACATGAAGACACAGAAATTATATACACATACGCCTCATCAAATAATTATAGGAGTTTAAAAAGATACAAACAACCCAATGAATATAAAGAGAACAGAAACAAACACAGACATAGGGTGAATGAAATGTCAGAGCAAATCAGGATTTGAAAACTGAATTCAGCAAATAATTAGCAACAATCTTTTTTTTTGAAAGGGGGAAAGGCTTAATTATTTTTATTTTTATTTTTAGCAACAATCTTGCAGCAAGGTTTCATAAACTCAGAGCACAGAAAATGTATGCCTGAGAGGACCAGTGTGAATCTACTGGGCAATAGAACTTGGCTTACATAGTTTTCTGAAGACTGCTTTAGTCCAAGCAATATGGATAATCATTAGGCCAAATCACAAGAAGGTAAGAAGATACACAACCATGGGTTAGGGAGATGGCCAAGCAGTTAAGGACACTTATCAGCTGTGGTGGTGGCTCACCCTTGTAATCCCAGCACCCATGGAGGCAGAGGCAAGCAAATTGCTGCTAGCTCAAGGCTTGACTGGTAACCAGGGCTAAACAGAGAACCCCTGTGTTGGGGAAAACAAAACAAAAATACAATAAAAAAAGAACAAAACAAACCAACAAACAAGCAAAACCACTTACTGTTGCAGAACGCCCAGATTTGGTTATCTGCACACAAAATGGCAGCTCACAACCATTTGTAGCTCCAGTGTCAGGGCATCTGGTACCCTCTTCTGTCCTCTGCAGGCATCAGACATGTACGATTTACACATATATAAATACTGGAAAAACACTGATACACTTAAAATATAACAATTAAATGCATTAATAAGTGAAAGAAAACGCAGAACAGAATGAGCATCAGATTTCATCTGTTGCAGAACAATACCTGTGATTTGATAATGTAAATTTTATTTCTTATTGAACTTCAAGGGCAGGATTGGCCCTCTTCTATATTAACTTAACTTCAGAAGACCCCTGTACATTTTGAAGGGTCTAGAAAATATCACAGGTTCAAACTGTAATACTTTAGTTAAAAGAAAATTAAGATTTTTTTCTTTTGCAATTAGGTCTCAGCCTTTGGAGAAAATTGGCATATTACTAGAGTTTAAAGTTACCTCATTTTGTTTGCAGTCTTGTACTTCTCCACTGTTGGTAAACTAAATGTTTTTTTCTCCCTTTTTCATTTCTAATGTCATATGTGTTTTTCAGTCAGTCCGTGGTTGTCAGCTCTCAAGTTTATCTTTCAGACACTTCCCAATATGTTAATTTGTTTATTGTGAAATTACAGTTCTCTTGCCATATATGCTGTGCTCTTTCTTTCTTTCATTAAATTTTAGAAACTTCTGTTTTAAAGTACACCGAGTCAAACAATAGGAATGTTTCTTTCATTTTCTCTTATATAATATTGTTGCATGGTAGTTCATGTACCTGTCTTTTGCAACACTCATACACACACATAAAATGCAATTCAAGATTTCTATCTTTTTTGAAATAAAAGAAAAAAATTAAACCTATTTTCAATTGATAGATAAGGAATTAATGATTAATGTGTACAAAAAAAGACTTTGGTAGCACTTTAAGAGAAATGTTAAAAATATTAACCACTTTTCAATCTATATAAACATTTAGTAAGAATTGGTGTCCGGATAATATAATAGTGAATTACCAACTTAAATATTTATATAACTAAAGACTTTAGCAATCTTCTTGAAGATTAATAATAACAATTATTAATAAGATTAATTAATAATAATAATCACATCTTAATAATAATAACCACAGAAAATAATAGGTAATAACACTATGTTTTCCGAATCATTCCCATAGTGTGATGATAGTACAGACTGACGAATACATAGATTTTTCTAATTTAGGACTAGAAGAATCAAACTTTTATCTTTAGAGACTCTATATACAAAATTTTAATGTTTTTGATGGAGCCACATGTTTCAGTCAATGCAGAATTTAGTTTCAATTCCTCCCAGCAATGCATAGCAGTCAGGAAGAGTCAGTCCTTACTTTGGGGATATTTCATAAGGTTCTCTGATTTATAACGTCTATACACATAATCTCAAACCTCATGTAGTGTTACATTTAGTATCTCATTTTCTCTGTATAATTCTCAAAGACTGGTTGTTTAAACCATGTTCTGCACCAAAATGTTTACCTCTTTAGAAGGTAATTCAGAGAGGAAGTAATAATCCACAGGAAAAGTAGTAATTACAAGGGAAGTGATAATACATGGGGGAAGTTCCACAGCTGTCAGTTCCTTGGCCGTAAGAGAAAGAAGCACCATCTCTGTTAGGCCACAGTCCAAAACATGCAAGGTTCATCTTGCCTAAGCTAAACCCTTGCAGAGTTCCATGCAGACTCTCATTATCATTCTCATATCACTGATGGGCTTGGAGAGAAGGCACCCTCAGCCTGTTTCTCCTAAGGAAAGTGTGTTTCATAACTTCCCTCATCATGCTTTTGCTGCCATCTCTTATGTTGTAATTAGATCAAAGATGGTGGCTTCCTTTCTCCTTCTGAAGTCAGAGCCTGCACTAATGAGACCATGGATCCAGACACCCTGGAGATGAGGATCCTGCCACTACATGAGTGGAAAGGAAACCTATCTGGGGTTTGACCAGGTGCGCTGGTGATGCACAGACTTGTCAAGGTGTGCTCATCCTCTGGACATCCTGAAAAGGCCTGCTCTCTAGAGTGCTGTACAGTGTAGCAAAGGAGTATTTATAGATCCCACCAATCAAAACACAACTTTATTACCTCATGGGAGCTCACACAAACCCATAGAATTCCAACATATTCTGTAGCTTAGAGAGCTCACTTCCTACCTCTACACAATACTCATGCTGTAGCATGTCTCTTTCTTATTTTTTTTTGCATCTTGCAATTAACTCTTTGTTTCCCTTCACAAAATGTAATGTACATTGTAATTTTTAAAAGAAAACGCAGGGTTGTATTTGCAACCCTTATTAAGACAAGATTGGCAACATTGAGTCTGACTCTTAACCCAGAATCAGCCAAGCTGTTGTATATACTGATTAACATTTTGAATGTTCTTCATCTTCTTACTAATCATTACCGAAGGGGGGCGGGGGAGGTGAGTTCTTGTGATGCATTCAGATTCAGTATTCAGCACGGTAGGTACATTTTACCCTGTGTGGTGGGCCTTTTTTGTATTGTTCAAGATTCTGAAAATGACTGAGTCCTGACAATAATTTGCGGCGGTGATTCTGATACATTAAAAGTCTTCTCTGTTCCTTTCTACTGGCTTATATCCTGGGCTGAGAAGTCTTCCTTGCGGTGATTATATGTAGTTCAAACATGAACTTTACTTTACATGAAAGTAAAGTTTCAAACTTTACTTTCCTGGGGGAAGGTAGGGGGACAACTACAATTTGGAAAAAGTTAAAACACTTTGGCCAACAAAATTGCTCAGTGGGAAAAAGCACTTGGTGACCAAGCCTGATGCTTTGAATTTGATCTTTAGAATTAAAGGTGAAAAGAAAATCAGTACCTGAAAGTTGTTTTCTGTCCTCCCTGGAAAGACAATTGGAACCCAGTCATGTGCTTGTCTCCACTTCCCCCAATCTCACACACCATACACAATCACAAAACACCACACAAAACCCCCACATATATACACATGTAAAAACACACACACTAAACTAATGATGTTAGTAAAAACATAGAAAACAACTCTTTCTTTAAAATACTTAAATTTGCTGATTTTAAATATACTATTAGGTAAATATGAAAAAATATATGCAATATGTATTTATGTAATAACATTCATATAAGACCTTATGTGAATCTTAAACGCAGGCATGCCCACTTTGCTGTTCTTTTCCAAAATCCATATTGGTTCTTCTGTTTTTTTTAGCATGAGATATATCTGTATCTGCACTCATCTGTATCTCTGGCTACATTTGCATCTGTGTCTACACCTCTCTCTCCAACTGCATCTGCATCTGTATCCACACCTACATCCTCATCTCTACATCTTCGTCTCCAACTGCATCTGCATCTGTACCCATACCTACATCTTCATATCTAACTGCATCTACGTCTGTATCCACACCTACATCTTCATCTCTACATTTGCATCTCTAACTGCATCTACATGTTAGTATTTCTATGTATTTATATCTCTAACTACATCAAATCTCTCTCTGTAACTGCATTTGTATCCACACCTACCTCTTTATCTCTAACTGCATCTGCACCCACACCTGCATTTTCATCTCTTAATATATCTGTGTCTACACCTGCATCTTCATCTCTAACTTCACCTGCATCTGCATCTTCATCTCTAGCTGTACCCGTATCTGCGTCAAGACCTGCATCTTCTCTAACTGCAACTGTTTCTACAAGTGCATCTTCACCTCTACCTGCATCTGCATTTGCCTCTTCTCTGCTTCAGCATCAGTATCTATAGCTACCTCTCTATTTGCTTCTGTATCTGAATCTCAAAGCAGCTTTATATTTTTACATTTCTACTGATATTTCAAAAGCTGACCTTTTATTTCCTATTTCAAATGATTCCTTAGTTGTTTGATTTCTACTTTAAACTTCCATATATGCTTTTTTGAAGAAAACAAGAATATGGTTGATTTGTTCTGGAAATTAAGTAAAGTGATAGTTTTTTTCTGGGTATTATAGAAACTGTTTTCATCCCTAAACAATTATTGACAGAGTACTGAGTTTTTAAGCTATACTTGTAGGTGGTTCATTTTCTTCTGTTTATTATGGCATTCCTTGCTTTGTGTATTATTGAGCTCTGTTTTATCTATATAGCATTTATTATTGTTGAGTTTCTAAATTAATTGTTCCTTAGTCTTCCTCCTTCTTTATTTCTGCTTACATTCCTCGTTGGATCTACCTTGCTTCTTATAATACAATTTCTAATGTTTTCATTTGGTTACTATTATTTTCTGCGTTATTTCCCTTTTATCTATTTTAGTTTTGATTAATATGCAGTAATTTTAAACGTTCATGTATTGCTTCTCATATATTGTTCCTCTTGATTTCTTATATTACTTAAGACTACCTGCTAGAGAGTGGCACTGCCCATATTCTCCTGGAATCTCCCACATCAATCACTAATTTAGTAAATATCCCACAGGCTTCCCTACAGTCGGTCTTATGAGGGCACTTTTTCGTTAATATTTCCTCTCCCCACATGCGTCTATGTGTGTGGTCAAGTTGAAAAGTACTGAGGACAGTGTGTTTAGATAATTAGTACTTAATAAAGGTATGGATGCATTTGCATTTATGTTTTATATTTTTCCTACATCTAACAATTTGCCCCAAATATTTTATCCATTTTGCTAATACTCATTTGCATTTTACTCCTCTTATCTCAACCATAACTATTGGTTACTGAGTTGAAGTGTTATTTTGGTAGGTGTTACAGAATTTTAGATCTATTTAGAAATAATCGATGTCTCCATTGTATCATTGAACCTTTCATTTTTGCATAGCATCCTTAAAACTGTACTATTGCCAATGTTCTTTTTTTTTTTTTTACTTTTCTACTATTCTCACCATAGTGTTACTTAATTCTGCTGTGCATGAATTCTCTTTTCCTTTGCTGAGTTGAAGAATCTTTCTGATGCTTTCAGTATTGAAATATACTTTCCTGACAGTGTATTCCAGGTTGACAGTTTTGAAATTCTTTCAGCACTTTAAAGCTATCTGACCTGCATATTTTCTAATAATAACTCACTTGCAATTTCTGTTTTCATTCCTTGGAGTCCATTGTGTCAAAAGCTTTTGGAGCTTTGTATCACTGGTTTTCAGTACCTTTCATTTGGAGTTTCTCTCTCTCTGTGTCTGTCTTTCTCTTTCTGTGGATGTGTGTGTGTGGATGTGTGTGTGTGTGTGTGTGTGTGTGTGTGTGTGTGTGTGTGATGCTGTCTCACATTTTGTTTCTTGATCAGCTTCTCTGGTATGTAAATGGTGTATTTTCTCATCAAATTAGAAAAAAAGAATGTAAACAAGCACTTACTTAAATACTGCTTCTGATATTTCCCTTTTCAACATTTCCATTTTTGAAAATAATTTTTATTATTTTTAATTATGCATAGGTGTTTGCATCTGTGTACTTGAGTGCTGGTCCCAACAAATTTATAGCCCTTGTATCTGGAGCTATGAATGGTCTTGTATCTAAGCACTGTATTCAGGTCTCTGGATGAGGAAAAAGTGACCTTAACCACTGACCTATCTCTTTAATCCTCTCCTTTCCATTTGAAACAACTATTGTTAACTGGATTACTTGGTTTGTTGGTGATTAACTTCTTAAGTTCTTTGCATATTTTGGATATTAGCCCTCTGTCAGAAAGAGGTTTGATGAAGATCCTTTTCCAGTCTGTAGGCTGTTGTTTTGTTCTGATGACAGTGTCCTTTGCTGTACAGAAGCTTTTCAGTTTCATGGGGTCCCATTTATTGGTTGTTGATCTTAGAGACTGTACTGTTGGTGTTCTGTTCAGGAAGTTGTCTCCTGTGCTGAAGAGTTCAAGGTTCTTCCCCACTTTTTCTTCTAAAGCGAAACAGAGAATTCTCAGTACAGGAATATTGAACTGCACTTAAACCTCCTTATTCATCAGGGAAATACAAGTGAAAACAACCCTGAGGCTTCACCTTACACCCATCTGAATTGCTAAGATAAAAAAAAACTCAAGTGACAACACATGCTGGAGAAGATGTGGAGAAAGGGGAACCCTCCTCCACTGCTGGTGGGAATATAAACTTGCACAACCACTTTGGAAATCAATCTGGTGCTTTCTCAAAAAACTAGGAATAGTGTTACCTCAAGATCCAGCTATAGCATTCTTAGGCATATATTTAAAATATGCTCAAGTATACAACAAGGACATTAGTTTAATCATTTTCATAACAGCTTTGTTTGTAATAGCCAGAAACTGGAATCAACCCAGATGTCCCAACAGAGTAATGGATACAGAAATTGTGCTACATCTACACAATGGAATACTACTCATCAATTAAAAACAAGAAAATCATGAAATTTGCAGGCAAATAGTGGGAACTAGAGAAGAACATCCTGAATGAGGTAGCCCAGAAACAGAAAGAAACACATGGTATATACTCACTTAAGAGTGGATATTAGATATATAATATAGGATAAACATTCTAAAATCTTTACCCCTAAAGAAGCTAAGTGAGAAGGAGGACCCGGGGTAAGATGATCAATCCTCACTCAGATAAATAAACAGGAAGGACATCAGAAAACGGAGAAAACAGGGAACAGGACAGGAGCCTACCACAGAAAGCCTCTGAAAGACTCTACCCTGCAGGGTATTAAAGCAGATGCTGAGACTCATAGTCAAGCTTTGAGGAGAATGCAGGGAGTCCTATGAAAGAAGGGGGGATAGAAAGAAGTTGAGGTGACAAGAGCTCTACAAGGAGAGAAACAGAACTAAAAATTATGGGCACAGGCATCTTTTCTGAGACTGATACTGCAGCTAAGGACCATGCATGAAGATAACCTAGAACTCCCGCACAGATATAGCCCATAGCATCTCAGTGTCCAAATGGGTTCCCTAGTAATTGGAACAGGGACTGTCTCTGACATGATCTCAGTGGCTGGCTCTTCAATCACCTCCCCATGAAGGAGAGCAGCCTAACCAGACCACAGAGGAAGACATTGTAACCAGTTCTGATGAGACCTCATAGACTAGGGTCCCCAGTTAGTAGACTTTGGTAGGGTCATGGGAGGAGATGAGGGAGGGTAGGCTTGGGAGTGGACAAGGGCTGCATCTACTGCTGGGATACAAAGTGAATAAACTGTAATTAATAAAGAAATAAATAAATTACAAAACAAGAGCAAAAACATTTTTGAAATAATAAAAAAACCTATTCTCTCTTATGTAAAACCATTTTATCTTGAGTTTCTTCAGTTTCTTGTTTCAATTTTTCTGATTTTTACATATATTTGTGACTATGCTTGATTTGTACTTTTTTACTAATTACATTTTCTTTCAATATATTTGACCATATTTCCGCTTCTCAGCTCCTCCCACCTCTTTCTCACCTCTGTACCCACCCAATTTCATGTTCTCTTCCCCCTTCTCTTTCAAAAGAAAACAAAAACAAACAAAAAAATATGAACAAAAACCGAAAGTCTGTTTAGTTTGATACTTTTAAGAACTCCAATTATTTGCATCATAGCAAATTTTATCCCAATGTATTTATTTTTATGTTTAAGACACCCACCGAACTTTGTTTTTTTTCCACATTCTCTCTTTGTTTTTCTTTTTTCATTTTTTATGTTAATCACAGGTTATTTACTTTGTATCCCAGCCATAGCTTCCTCCCTTATTTCCTCCCAATCCCACCCTCTCTCCCTTATCTCCTCCTTGCCCCTTACCAAGTCCACAGAATTTCCACTTGGTTTTTCATTTGTGATATTTAATTTCAGTCTTATATTTTCCTTTACTTGTGTATATTTTAAAGATCTAAAGAGCTATTTTTCTTTTGACTATTAATGTGACCTCTTTTTGTTGATACATTTCTTTTCTATGGCTGTATGCCATATCTTTCTGCTCTTTTGTATATGCAATAATATTTTCATTAGAATTTAGAAAAAATTACATCTTTTTTTTTTAAGTGTATCTAATCTGTCTACATTCTAATAAATGTATTTGGTGCTGATCCAGAATGACATTAGTTGAAACAGTTTAGTCATTTTTAAGTTGTGTACAATGGCACTTTTTAAAATAGTTGTCCAAGAATTCATACTACTTTTTTCTACCTATCCAATTCTGTGTCCTTATTAAAAATATATTAAAAAATATTGAGCCTAAATTTTGTGCCCCTATACCCTTTAGGTTAGAGGCCATCCTCAGGCACTTGTTGGACTTAATAAGAAGCCAGCCCTTAAATGAAATGAATTTACCTCTCCCCACAGTTTTTAGTTGTCAACAGATTCTTAAGTAAGAGTACAACATTGTGTCTACTTTCCTTCTCTGTTTGGGAATTTTTTTCAGGTTATGTGTGTAAAAATCATATGTGCTGTGAGTTCATGTTAGCAATTTCCCTGTTGTCTCTATAAAGCATTGTTTCATTGTAGCCATCTACTACTTCTGGCTTATATTATTTTTGACTTCTTCAATGCTCCCTGAGCTTTAGCAGTAGGAAGACATGTGATGTAGATGTCCTCTTTAGGGCTTTGTACTGTAGCCCTTAGTTCCTCTACTGTGACCAGTGTGGGTCTCCGTGTTAATTACTATGTATTGCATATAGATGCCTCTCAAGGAACAAAAAGAAACTTCTCTGATAAAAGTTGAGATATTCATTTAACTATGGGTATAAGTCACAAGACTTAGTTTAATTCAAACCAGTTATTAGAATAGTGGGCTTTCATCTAAGACTACTCTATCATCTAAGACTATCTATAGAGTCCTTGCTCCAATGTTCTTGCCAGGTATGTGCTTCATCTCCTGGAGCTTAATTTATAAAGACTCAGAAAGTAGTTGATTACTCCCAGGACACTTGTGCCTTTATTGTTTGTCTAGATTTTATTGAATAAATTCATCTGCACAATTTTGGGTTTTTTTTTATGTTTTAAGCTTTATACCTAACAAGCATTTGCATGACAGAAATACAGAAAAACTTGTGTCCTATTTTATATTTTTGAAGAAATATTTTTATTACCTTTATTTGATTATTTTGCTCATATGTATGTGTGCATGAATGTGTGTGTATGTGCATCTGTCTGCTTGTGTGCGGTTATGTTCTTATGAGTTCTGATGACCTGTAAGCCAGAGGTGTCAGAACCTTCTCAAAGTGGAGCTGGAAGTGGTTGTGAGTCACTTAACACATGCTGCTGGAATGAATCTCAGATACTCTGCAAAGCACCACATGCTTTTCACCTCTGGGCCATCCTTAAAACCCCAGGCCTCATCTTCTTTAAAGAAGTTTGTTGCCATTCATGTGTCTTTGATTAGATGAGTTAGCTTATTTCACAGTCAAAGACAAGCATTCAATTTAATGTTCAGGGAACGGGTGTCTTGTCTCTGGAATGGATACTTCTCTCCCCGGTGACCTCTCTTAACACTCAGGTAAAGCATCCAAGAGCAAGGTGCAGATTTTGTTCTGGATTCATTTCCATTCATTAATCTACAGGTTTGTCTGTATTCATCTAATATAAAATGTCTGGTTCTGTAAAAAGATTTAAAATAAAAAAGCATGAGTTTTAAATGTTTTATTTTCTTTACTAAGATTTTTACTATTTTTAGATTTTTAATTTTTCACATGCTTTACTGGATTAATCTGTAATTTTATTCCAATAAATGTAACTGTGGTTTCCATAGTAACACAATCAATCAATGTTGATAAATTTGGTGTTCATTGCCATTTGTACAACAATATCTCTTTTGATCTGTAAACATATTTTTCTATTAATTTTTTGCTAATTTTATCAAGTAACAGTTTTTATTTGCTATTTTCCTATTCTCTATTTTATTTCTGTATTGAAATATTTATTCACTCTTTCTGCTTGCTTTTCAATTTTAATACTGACATGCATATCAAATGCAACTCAATTCTTTTTGGAGGTATAAACTCTGTAAAGACCTAAGTTTTATTCACTGTAGTTTTCTGGGAATATATATATGTGTGTGCGTGTGTATGTGTGTGTTTATAGTGATGTTATTCTGAAGATGGAGTAAGTATTCATGATAATAAAATGAAATTTTTGTTCATTCAATCAATTGTATTATCATTTTTTGTCTGATATTACTAGGTTTGCTTATTTGCCACAATGTATATTATGAAATCTCATTTTCATGCTGTAGCTTTCAATGCATTTATATCTTTAAGTGAAATTATGTTGCTTATATCATGTTCTTCAATTTATTCTGATTTTCTATTTTTTTTAACTCTAGAGCTTAGTACATTTAAATACAGTGTAATACTCATACTTGCCACTGTAATATTTCCCTTTTTTATGTATTATCATGTTTTATGTGTTACCAAATTGCCCAATTATTGCATTTTTTGTTAAATAAATATTTTGTGACATTTTTTACTTCTCAGGTAATTTCTAAAATGTTATATTTCTCTTGCTTAATGACTGGCCAAAGTTTGTCATTAACATTTTAAATTTATAGCCACCTAATTCATACTAATTTTAATTGGGCTTTAGTAGCATATAAATTTTTCTCTGCTATTGATCCTTTATTTCTACTAATCGTTTGTTCTATTATCTTACAAATTCCTTTTTTATACTCTGTGTGCCAATCAGCTTAAATTTAGACGTGTAGCATTATGCAATTATCTTTTACATCTGATATGAAAAGTAGGTTACAAAGAACTTTGTGTATGCACCCAGTCAGTTATGAACCACACACTAGCCTTCCATACTTTTATATAGACTCAGGACCAGCTATAGGTAAAAACTCACGACATCCTTGAACATAGATTCAATTACTAAGATGGGAAGAAAAAATAAGCTGTTTCTTTTCTTGATGTGCAGATCCCAGCTGACTTCAAATCCTCTATAAAAGTTCAGATTGTTGAAAGCACTAAAATTATTTTGCATAAAGACACAATAATAGCAGTGAGCTAGTTTTGCTTTCATGTTTATATGTTTATACTTTTGTGTTTATATGTAGAATTTATTTTGTATCATTTTTATTTATTTTTAATTAAATAAAGTTATAGTGTGTTTATTGGTCAATAGTCTTAGATACTGAAGACACACACACAAACACACACACAGGGGGAGACATCGTACTCTTTATGATATATGTTAAAGCCTAATGCATGCTTTTACTATTTAATGATGCAAGAGGTATGTTATGAGTACTCCATACCTAGTATGAGTAGCTTCCCAGAGATTCCAACTGTGGTTTGGGGACCAGGGTAACACATCAGTCAGAGCTGTCTAGAGGAACAGAACTGATAGAATAAATATGATTTACATGATATGGTGTGGGCAGTCCAAGAATGACTGTCTCACATCTGTATGTGAAGTGAATGTCTCAGAGGTTTCAATCCCTTCTGAAAGCCCAGAGGACTGACGAAGAACCAATGGTCTTCAGTGCATATTATAAAACTGAAACTGGGTCTAATATCAACAAAGGAATGCAGAAATTGCAGGAAAAATGTTTATAAGCTTGCTAGCAACATTGAAGGCAAGCAGACAAAAGCAAAGATCCTCTGCTTCACCTTTGATCTGAGACACTGCTAGACAGTACTGCTCAAATTTAAGATTGGCTCCCCTACTTCATATAATCTTTTTTTTAACATAAATTCCAATTTATTAGGAAGTAAAATCTTAAATCCTATTCTTTTTTTAATTTATTTATTTTTATTATTAGTTACACTTTATTAACTCTGTATCCCAGCTGTATCCCGCTCCCTCATTCCCTCCCAATCCCACCCTCCCTCCCTCATCTCCTCCCTGCCCCTTTCCAAGTCCACTGATTGGGGAGGACCTCCTCCCCTTCCATCTGACCCTGTTTTATCAGGTATCTTCAGGACTGGCTGCAATGTCCTCCTCTGTGGCCTAGCAGGACTACTCCTCCCTTGGGGGGTGGGGAGGTCAAAGAGCCTGCCATTGAGTTCCAATCCTTCATGGATATGCCCGGTAACCAGCCTTCTTATTGATTAAAAAAAAATTGAGAACCAAAGTGAACCATCACATTAGCACTTGTGGTGTAGCCATTATAAAAATAAAGTTAAATAAAAAAAAAAAACACCTCTTGATATTAAGTGAAGGTAGAAATAGAGTACACCATGCCTTGTTCTTTAGCTTCATATGAGATTCCACTGGAGCCAACATTAACATCATGGGTGAACCTTTATCAAACTTAAGATGTATAAAAAATTATTTTTTGTTTAAGACACTCCCTTCAACAGTTTTTTGTTCATCTAAGTTTTTGATATCTATAGAAAGGAGATTAGTATGGAAAGAACGGTGGACTACATGACATTAAAAATGGGACAAGCTTGCCAGCCTTGGAACATGGTGCCATTAAAAACTTGTGGTCCTCAAGCAGATCATTTACAAGTGCTTGAAGAAAATAAGGAGGTTTTGTTTGCATGCCTGCATTTTTTTAAAACTAAAAAGAAATTAGATCGTCACTATGTAGTCATTAATAATTTGGCAACAGATTTTCTTACAACTATGGAGAAAAGGAAAAAATGAATTATTAAGACTGAGCAACCAAAATAAAAGAATTTTATGTTCAGAATTTTAAAGGTGCCTTTTGGTGTATTTTTGGTTGCTTTAACAAAACAAACTGACCGAAAGGGTACACGCAAACATCTAAAACAAGACCATGTATTTTAGAAAATGAATTCCTTACCCTTTTATGTTTTTCCTGCTTAGAAAATTGGTCTCAGATTAAGAAAGGGTCTCAGGTTAAAAGAACATACCTGTAGAAAAAATGTGATAGTGTGTGCTTTGTGGCCTCAGGATGATGATGCTACTGCCTCAGTGGATCATTCAGATATTCTCTGTGAAAATATAGATATCAGTTGATTTTAACAAAGGATATTAAACAACAGCACCTTTTAAAGTCTTCTCATGAATCACAATTTTAAAACTTTTTTCTTTCTCTATTGGTATATAATGGAGTTATATGATGTATTCACATATATGTAATTACTGAAATGTTTTACTTCTAAGCAAGTTAACATATCTATGGTCTGACAGAGAGAGAATGTAAAAGCATGTGTTTGTACATGTGCTGTAAATAGTACTTAAACCATTAGACTACTGTTAGCAAATTTGAAGTATTTAATACAATATTTTAAAATAGACTTTGTGGAGTAATTTAGTTATCAGACAGTTATTATGCTTTTAATTTTTACTCTCTTTAGCCTACATCTCTTGATTTCTTTTGATCTCTAACTCTGTGGCTACCATTCTGCTGTGTCCTATTATATTCTAATTTATTTATACTCCACATATTCATGTCTTTTTTTAAAGCACTTATCCATAAATATTTTCCTTTTTATTAAAAATAGTGTTTTCCATATAATATATATTTTATTTTAATTTCTCCTCCAACTTCTCCAAGATCCACCCAGCTTCTCCATCAACCCAAACCCAACCCTTTATTTCTATTTCTCATTGGAATACAAGCAGGAATCTTAAAAAAAATGATGGTAATATAAAATAAGATAAAATAAACAAAGAAAACAAAATAGGACAAAGCAAAGAAGGAAAAAAAGAGAGCGAAAGAAACACAGAAAGATGAAGAGCACACACTTTTACATACATACACCATAAAACACAACGTGGAAAAGTATATATGCAAAAATTTCTGATGAGGAGTAGCATTGACAAAGCTTTAGAGACAAATAACTTCCTTCCAAAGTGCCATTGATATCATTTTGTGCTGGCTATCTACACCTGGGCATGGTGTTATCTTTTCTGGATCTTAGAAGAATGTGGTTTCTGCATGTTGTCTGGTAGGGAGTGCTTCTGAGCCTCTGTTAATTATGACTACTGGGGGTCCAGGGTAAAAGGTATTTTTAGGTATTGGGAGCTGACAGGAAGAAATGGAGTTGAGCTAGAAGGCTGAGAGGATGAGAGGATTTACAGCAGGGACAAACATGTGTCTGCCATGAGAAATTGTGGAATCCCTAGGGAATGGAATATGAGAGAGAATATAGGATCCTGAAAGTGATATGCTAGTGTTGGGATGACACTGGGGAATTGGAATTTGACGACTGGAAGAAGAATAAAGATCACCAACTTGATTCCTTGGATGTTGTGGTAACCAGGTTTCCAAAGAGAGAATGCCTTGGGTGTTGGTGACTGAAAAAAAGGTGGCAGGTTGGCATGAGGGAGGAAGATTTCAGAAGACCTGTGTAGTCTCCTGAGAATTGCAGTAGAGAGGAAAGAAAGACAAGAACATGTGGTCAGCTACAACTCTGGGGATAATCTGGGGAATAATAAGTGAGGATTGGAAGCAAAGTGAAGATTGGTTATGCTTTGCCTTCCCCATCATAAGCAGCAGATTTGCAGGGAGAGCATGTTTCTGCTGCTGGCAGAGAAGACAAAAGGGAGCATGCTTAAAATCCTTAGAAATATGTATGACTATTAGTAAGTGTTTCCCAAGGCAAAGAAATGTTTCCATGCCTGGCTTCTGTGTAACCGAATGGAGATAAATTGATTCATGTAAAAAGTGGATTTTAGAGCTAGGTGTAGTGGTACATGCCTTAAACTGTAGCACTACACATCGTTAATTGTAAAAGTAAAACCCAGATGCAGATGTATATCTGTCAAGTCCAGGCCGGTCTACATAGTGAGTTCCAGGTCAACCTTGAGTACATGGTGAGATTTTGGCTAGTTTATGTATAAATATATTTTTAGCAGCTGGGGATACTGCTCAACAGCTAAGTACTTGCTACCTAAATATGAATATTAGCATTCATATTTTCAGAACACATATGAATTCTAGGTATCTTTACTGGCCACCTACAATTCCAGCCTCGGAAAGCAGAAGGAGTTCCCCAGAGCAAGGTGGTTAGTAACAGTATGGTATCCATGGGCTCTGAGTTTGATTGAGGGGATCTATCTCTGTGAATATGGTGGAAAAATAGTAAAGAAAAAATATCAACCAACCTTGTGCCTTCACAGGCACATGCACACATACAGGTGAACTCTCATATTGTATATCCACAATTCATACAAATAAGAATGTTTGTATGTATATTCTACACACACATATGAAGATGTAAAAAGAAAAATAATGTTTTGTAAAAGTATACCTAATAAACTTAAAAATGGAAGAGATAAACAATTGAAAGATATGTTCAGACTTCAGATTTCTTTAGCAGAAGGGCAGGCTGAAAAGCGTTCACTTACAAAGAAATTACTTTTAGTTGTAAATAAAGACTATCATAAGGAAAAATATATATATATATATCGCAAAAGTGGACCCTGTAAAAAAAGCCTTCTTCTGGGAATAGGATTGTACTCAGGTTCTGTTAGTAGAACTCAAATTAGACATAAGAACTTGTATACATAAGGAATTGCTCTTTTCCCATTCTTCTCCTTTTCAAATGTGAGTATTAATAAAAACTATCATGGCTCTCTCTCTACTTTTGTAAAATGAGCTTGTGGGGCATAAAACTTGCCTACTTAAATCTTTAGATACAGAAAAACAAAGTAGTAAGTTACTTCTGTACCTGAAACTGATTTAGTTAAGCACATACTAGTCTTGGAATAGATAACATGAAGCCTGAGTCCTAAGGCTCCTGTTGGAAAGGTGAGTACAATTTGAATAAGAAAGAGACCTAAGTAGTTAAAGTCAGAGGTATGATTTTCCCAAATATGTGTCTTTTTGTATGTTTCTTTGTTTTTTTCTAGAAAGGGCTTCTCTATATAGCCTTGCCTGTCTTAGAACTCTTTTTATGTATCAGACTGGCCTTAACTCACAGAGACCTGCCTACTTCTGCCTCCTGAATGCTGGGATTAATGTGCCACTATTGGCAGGCCAAGCTATGTATCTTTGTTCCTAGTAAATATTATTGAAAGTTGCAACCTGGACAGCGTGGAAGAAGTAATATAGATGAATTTTAAGGCTAAGTTAGTATTATGAACCACTTCAGTTTGCTCTGTGGATGGTTACTTCTAAAAATCAACAGCTATGCTATTAAGACTTATAAATTAAGACTGAAGAGAAAGATTAGGAGCATTGGATGCTTTCCAGGAGGACCCTGGATCAATTACAGCATCCTCCATAACCTAAAATGTAAGAGTGGGAAAGTCAATGATAGCAATTAAAAACAAAAACAAAAACAAAAACAAACAAACAAAAAAAAAACCACAAGATATGGTCAAGAGAAAAGATAACAGGGCACTGAGAAAACAGCAGAAAATGAAATCTGGAGAGTTTCCTTCTTCTGGTAGCTATCTTCTTCAACTCTTCATTATTATTATATTTAATTTATTCACTTTCTGATCATAGTCCCCTCCTGGTTCCACCCACCCTTCTTCCCTCCCATCCCCTTCCTCTAGTCCTCAGAAAAGGGGAGCTCCCTTCTCTTACCAAGTGTCCACAGACTAACTAGTCCATTTGTGACTACCTGAATTCTTATCCTTTGTGGCTTGGCTTTCTCACTACCTGGGGAAAGTAATAGAGGAGAATGCACCAGAGTCAATGCATAAACAATCTTGGTTCCCTTACCAGGGTACCCACATGGAGCCTGAACTCACTATCAGGTACATCTGAGTAGGGGTCTTAGGTCTTAGGTCCTCTCTATGAATGGTCTTTGGTTGGTGCATCATTCTCTGAGAACACCTGGCCCCAGATATGTTTCCTTTGTTGGTCTTCATGTGGAGCTAATGTTTCCTCTGGGTTCTTCTATCCTCTCACTTTTCCATAAGCTCCCTGTATCTTCCCAAAGTTTGGCTGAGTGTCAACTGCTTAGATCCTCTGTTGGGAGAAGTTTTTCAGAGGACACATATGGTAGGCTCCCATCCTATTCCCTCTCTTCCACCATTTCCAGTTTCTATTCTATTTGCCCTTCTGAATGAGAATTAAACATTCTCCCTAAGGTCCTCCTTGTTGCTTAGCTTCTTTAGGTCTCTGTATTGTAGTATGGTTATCCTGTATTGATAGCACCTTGGAAATCTAGACCATTTGAATTGTCTTAGGGAAAAGTTCATTGTTTAACTTCACTTTTATAAGAGTAAATTTTCTGCTTACCTGTAATTTGTGCTTCTCACAAACATATTACAAAGTTGAACCTGGAATGTTGGGATCTAGAAAAGATCATCCTGAGTAGGTATTCCAGAAGCAGAAAGACACACACGTTATATACACACTTAAAGTGGGTTCTAGACCTGTAAGATAGGATAAACATACTAAAGTAGATAAACAAGAAAGAGACCTCAGGGTAAGATGATCAATCCTCACTTAGAAAGACAAACGGGATGGACATTAGAAGTAGGAGAAAACAAGTAACAGGACAGGAGCCTACCACAGAGAGCCTCTGAAAGACTCTACCCAGCAAGGTAAGAAAGCAGATGCTGAGACTCATAGCCAAACTTTAGGCAGAGTGCAGGGAATCTTATGGAAGAAGGGGGAGATAGAAAGACCTGGAGGGGACAGAAGCTCCACAAGGAGAGCAACAGAACTAAGAAATCTGGGCACAGTGGTCTTTTCTGACACTGATACTCCAAACAAAGAACAGGCATGGAGATAACCTAGAACCCCTGCACAGATGTAGCCCATGGCAGTTCAGTGTCCAAGCAGGTTCCTTACTAAAGGAAACAGGGACTGCCTCTGAGTTGAAATCAGTGGCTTTGATCACCTCCCCCTTATGGGGGAACAGCCTTACCAGGCCACAGAGGAAGACAATGCAGCCAGTCCTGATGGATGAGACCTGATAGGTTAGGGTCAGATGGAGGGGGAAGAAGACCTCCCCTGTCATTGGATTTGGAGAAGGGAGTGGAAAGAGGTGAAGAAAGGAGGTTGGGATTGGGGAGGGGGCTACAACTGAGATACAAAGTGAATAAACTGCAATCAATATAAAAAAACTAAATATTTAAAAAAATAAAGTGTGCTTTTATTTTCAATTTTCTGAATTGGACTGTTTACTAAATATTATTTGTTCCTACCAGTTGCCATATACTTCTCAAGGCTTTGGAGGTGTATGATAGAATCATCCAAAAATTTTATTTTACTCAGCCAACTTTTTTAAAAAATCTTTTCTCATACAATACACCCTGAGTGTAGCTTCTCTTCCTTCCACTCCTCCCAGTTCCCTTTCACCTCACCATATGCATCTTTATTTCTGTATATCTATATGAACATGCATATGCTTGATTGAAGAGGTCAGAATATTGTGTTGTATGCCATGGAACTGAAGATGCCTGCTTTTGGGAGCCTATTTTCTTTCTGCAAACAGAGCTAATATCATTTTCAAGACCAATAATACTGTTAATCACTGAGCTATCTCTTTTACCTGATAAGTAAAAGAATTATTCGAGTGACATGTAAACACTATTTGGTCACCTACCATGGATGTCTCCTGGTGTCTGTATGAAATATACTCAATAGGAACTTGGATTTATCCAATCTCCATAATCTGCTCTGCTTTAATCCTCACTTTCTGAGTAATGGGCAATTACTAATGCAGAGGAGAATAAAGCCAAAGCTGAAATGAGTTTGGCTAAAGTCTTGCAACTTGAAAAAATAGTCATTAATTTGCTTAAGACATTTCAATGATGCTAAAAGAGACTTTTGAATCCCCAGATAAGCACCCATCTGCCCCCTGACATCTGTGAGTGGAAAATGTAGCACATTAGAAATGGTTTAATTGACATAAAATTCGGAGGGGTTTTCACAGAGCAAGTCATTTTAAGCCAATCTCAATCTCTTTGCTGACAGACTAACAGACTGTTTATGACAAGGGCCCAGTAGATAGAGCTGAACTCCAGTGATGAAGCTGTCATGGGTGCTTGAAGTTGTATATGCTACACATGGAGCCAGATAGATGGAATAGAATTAGAATAGAATTTATTAGAATAGAATTTAGCTCAGTCACCATGCATATGATATCATTTATAAAAGTACTGTCAATCCAATTGATGTTTCTGTGTATATGCTTTAGTACTGAGACCTCTGTGCATTCTTATCTGTGCTAATAAAGTTTTGGTGGCCCAAAAACTACAGTATGAATTGAAAGGGCAGAGAAATATGCTAAGTGACAGAAGAATTCCAAATGTCCCAATGGGGTAGGACAAGAAATCAATATATTCATATTTAATTTAACAAAAATTAATACATTTTTCTCTATTCACCCTCATTACTGTAAAGATTCAGGCAGAATTGTCAAAGACTGCTTTCCTTGGGTTGGCGGACAGAATGGGTATTACACAATGATGCCTTTCTTCCAGAGTCATTTTTCAGTTTTGTCTATCTATATCTAATTTTCAGCAATCATTCAAAATATGAGGACATAAAAAAAAGGTCAGTGGTGAAGAGCACTTGGTGCTCTTGCAGAAGACCTGGGTTTGGTTCCCAGCACCCCTGTTGCACAGCTGAAACCTGCCTGTTATTTGCAGCTATAATGGATCCAAAGCACTCCTCTGGCTTCCACAGAAATCAGACACACACATGGTGCCCAAACATACATGCAGGCAAAATATTTATAAATATAAAACCAATTAAATAAACATCTAAAATATGTAATATTTTATATTAAAATAATAGGAGATCAGAATATGGTTATAATAAGAACACAAGTTCCTGAAACTTCAAAACCATTAAACAGGCTTTGGGGATAAAATATACCTATTCCTATTTGTCAGATAAAGCACCAGATCAATTTCCAAAGTGGTTGTACAAGTTTATATTCCCACCAGCAGTGGAGAAGGGTTTCTCTTTCTCACAACCTCTCTAGCATGTGTTGTCACTTGAGTTTTTTGTCTTAGCCATTCTGATGGGTGTAAGGTAAAATCTCAGGGTCGTTTTGATTTGCATTTCTTTGATGACTAAAGACTTTGAATATTTCTTTAAGTGTCTCTCTGTCATTTGATATTCCTCTATTGAGAATTCTCTGTTTAGATCTATACCCCATTTTTTAATTGGATTACTTGTTTTGTTGCCTTTAAATTTCTTGAGTTCTTTATATATTTTTGATATTAGCCCTCTGTCAGATATATGGTTGGTGAAGATCCTTTCCTACTCTGTAGGCTGTTGTTTTGTTCTGATGACAATGTCCTTTGCTTCAGTTAGGAATAGATGCAGAAATTGTGGTACACAATTACACAATGGAATACTGATCAGCTATCAAAAACAAGGAAATCATGAAAATTTCAGGCAAATGGTGGAAAATAGCAAAGATCATCCTGAGTGAAGTATCCTAGAAGCAGAAAGACATACATGGTATATACTCACTTATGAGTGGATATTAGACATATAAGATAATCATACTAAAATCTGTACACCTAAAGAAGCTAAACAAGAAGGAGGACCCTGGGTAAGATGGTCAATCCTCACTCAGAAAGTCATAAGAAGACGGAGAAAACAGGGAACAGGACAGAAGCCTACCACAAAGGGCTTCTGAAAGGTTCTACCTAGCAGGACATCAAAATAGATGCTGAGACTCATAGCCAAACTTTGCGCAGAGTGCAGGGAATCTTATGAAAGAAGGTGGTGATAGAAGTCCTTGGAGGAGACAGGAGCCCCATAAGGGGAGCAGCAAACCAACAAATCTGGGCCCAGGGGTCTTTTCTGATACTGATATTCCAACCAAGTACCATGCATGGAGATAGCCTAGAACCCCTGTACAGATGTAGATGATGGCAGCTAAGTCTCCAAATGGGTTCCCTAGCAATGGGAACAGGGACTGTCTCTAACAAGAACTCAGTGGCTGGCTCTTTGATCACCTTCCCCTGTGGGGGGAAATCAGCCTTATCAGGCCACAGAGAAAGACAATGCAGCCAGTCCTAATGAGACCTGATAGGCTAGAGTCAGATGGATGGGGAGAAGGATCTTCCCTATCCGTGGACTTAGAGAAGGGTACTGGAGGAGATGAATTAGGGAGGGTGGGATAGTGAGGGGACAAAGGATAGGGCTAAGGCTGACATACAAAGTGAATACACTGTAATTAATTAAAAAAAAATCAAAAAGTATAGCTATATAGATACCTATCTTAAAAATGAAAGCACAAAGTTGTCACTTTAAGGCCTATGAGTGGCTCTGCATGAATATGAAGTACAGAATATTATATAGTAAGGGGTACATACTATCTGTGAAACTGTGCATGCAAATTATGTTTCAGTAATTGATTTCTCTGAACTGTTGCCTTTTGTTACAAATTTATAACAAGTGTGTCATTACCTTTACATTTAAAAAAGGATGTTAACAGAACATTTTTGATAAAATTTAGGATACTAAGAAACCATTATATGTGGATGTGAAGACTGTTCACTCAGTAAGGATCTTGCTGCTGTGTGAGCAAGAATTTGTTCCCAAGAACTCATATAATCTAGTCAAGCTTGTTGGCCCAAGTGTGTAATCTAGCATTGGGACCTGGAGGTAGAGATGTTTGGAGCTTCTTGGCCAGACTACACTATCTGCTGATTTTCAGACCAGTAAGAGTTACTGTCTAAAAAAAAATAATAATAAAGTGGATAATACCTAAGAAATGACAGTCAAAATTTGTTCCTTGGCTGTACCTTCACTTTCCATATATGTTACAGTCCCTTCTCCAATACACACATACATGAACACTAAAGAAAAACTATGGTTGATATATAGTTATTAAACATTTTGTAAAATCTGTTATGGCTATATTAAAAATTTTCCACAAACTGAATTTGCCTAGCAACTTACTGAGATTGAGCTGTCCCCTGTCTTTGCAGCACTTAAAATTTGTATTTCCTACACAATATTTCCTCCGCTACAGGCAGTGGTTATTCTATGACCCTACCAAAGACATGCTTTTGCAACCTGTTTGGCTCTACATCATAGGCGAAAGTATCTGGCCAATGGAGCAGGCCATGTTAGATTGTCCTTTGAGGAAAATCCATTTGAAGGTTCTGAGAACCAGTGGTCTCTTTCAGGTTAAGCCCTGTATCTTATATTTATGTAAAAAACTGTCGTTTTTATTTATTTCTCAAAAAAAGGTGATAGTGACTACAATAATAAGTCAGAGATATATGAACCATAAGGTCAGGCATATGGCGATAACCAGGAAGAGAGTCAATAATGTCATTTTCTGATCTCAAAATCACTGTTATTTTCTTAATATTACTACCCTTTGGGATTCATGAATGTATTTTGATTCCTGTTGTTACATGCAGTGTTTTGTAAAAACCATTTAATGATGGCTGACTGAAAACATTAATACATTAATAAATGAACATGTGTGCACACATGTAGTAACAACATCTGTCTGATACATGCACTAGGCAGATTGTTAGATCAAGAAGGTAACACAGAATTAATGGTCACTTCTGTCTTATTGTTAAAGTATGATCCATTCTATGGCGATAGAAAACATTTATACATTCAGTTACCCTGAGGTCAGCTGTGCTTCGACATTACAGTTGCGCAAGGTCACATAAAGTACATTTTATTTTCTATGGGACAATGCAATGAAATACCAAGTCTTGGGGTCTGTCAGAAAGGCTTACCAGTTTTGTTTTGTTTTTTTGTTTTTTTTTCAAAATATTTAAAAAAGAATCTTGAAACAAAAAAAAATTATGATACGAAACTTTATTTCATCTTTTGTCTTACTGAAGACTATGTAGGTTGTTTGGAGTAGTTATACCACTGAGTAGTTTAGACAAAGCAACGTGTGTGTTTGTAATAGTAATATATGGATTATGTTGATAAAACCTTGTATCATAGCTCATGTACCTACTTACTCTCATTCTCCATTTTATTTTATTAATACATCCATACAGTCCAAATACTGGAGTAAGTCTTTTCCAATAGAATCTAATTAATGCATAGAATTGTTGACAGTGAGCCCTAGGCTGTCAGCACAATACTCAAAATTTCACATTCTCAAGAATATGGCTGAAATGAAACAATCTGAATAATCGACTTCTAGAGTGATATCTACATCCTCACACTGTTAGATGGAGCTGGATTTCAGGAAAGAAGGGCATGATTGTCAAAGCTTGTCAGTCAGTCTGAACCTAACTTTACCTGTCAAGTTGGGTTCATTAATGTACCAACGTTAGAATCTCCCATCACTCTACTTTTCATGAATTTAACCTTCTGTTAGGTAAGAGACACAACTATTGCATAGTTAGGCTTCAGTCTCTCTTAGCAATATTCCCCAAATTGAGGCTTGGACTTCTGGTGGGGTTGATGGCATTTCTGCTCTGTGTCCTTGGAAGGGATGGCAAGCATAGCCACAGATACAGACTCACAGATGTGAAGGTTCAGATTAAATTTTGTAAAGTGAAAGTTTTGCAAGTACTCTACTCATGTATAATAATTTCTAAGGTCATTTCTGCTGCAAGATTTGGCAGATGTCAGTGCACTGATGCTGTAAGAAGAAACTAACTTACATATATTTAAATGTCTCAGATAGTTGAGAATGGGGAGACAGAGGGACTGATATCTTTGGATAATGAGACATGTCTATTGTTGAAGAAAACACAGTGAACTGTTTTATTTATTTTATCACAGTATTTTAGGCTGAACCTGGGCTTTGTGCATGGCAGATAAGTACTCTTAGCACAGAAGTATATTCCAAGTCATTTTTTTTTGCCTTCTTATTTGTGTGCTTGATTTTGATATACTATCTCTCTAAGTTGCCCAGTATGACCTTGAACTTTCAATACGTCTTAATACATCAACAGGTATATATTTGGGAGTCCTTATCTAGAGAGAATTATTTCTGTGGAAGCTTTCTATGTACACATGTATTTCAGGGGTTTAATTTAATTAATCATGAATAAACTTGAGACCCCCCGAGCCTCTAATGCAGAAGAAAGTTCCTCAAAAACCATAAGGAAGTAACAAAGAAACAAAAAGTTCTTAAGGGTGAGGTAGAAGGGCATACTTTCAGGGTAAGAGAGTATGGCCTGAGGACTCTTCTGGCTTATGAAAGTCTGCAGACTGTGTTGAGAAAGCTTTCCTGCTCTAGTCTTTAACTGTTCAATGAAAATGTACAATACTTTTAGAACTGTATTGTAGGTAGGTGTATAGTAGAGGTGATGTAGATTGAAGAAAACTGACTTAGGAGGTATTTCATTATCTGACACAATTTTTGTCTTTTCTCATTAAAATGTATTTATATGCTTTAATGATTATATGACTACAGATTTTTATGGTATAAGAGTTTTGCAACAAGATAACTTTCATAATTTATTCATTTTGAGTCTGCTCTCAGAGACACGTGAATAGGAACCAAAACTTGTTATTTTTTCAATAAGCATTTAATGCTCTACTGAATGGTAAGGTTGCTCCCTCTTAGCTTTAGACAGGATGAGGATGAATAGTTAACACACTGGGTTGAGTATCTTCAGTTAAGACCATGAAGATCCTAAACAAAAGCTGTCAAAGGACCAACCACTTAACTACACATTATAATCCATGCTTTCTTCAGTAGCTGATACTCTCAGAAAATATAGTTACCAGGAAGAATAGATAAAACACTTTGCTTTGGGATATTGATTCTTTGGGGTATGAAGATTCATTCCACATTTTGAGGTTATTGAACTATAAAAATTGAAAGAAAAACATAATAAAATGATAAGCATAATATACATGATACTAAAAGAAATCAGATATAAAAATAAAAATATTAGTCTGAATAATTGTAAACATGTTTGACTTTTCTGTTAGAAAAGTCAGTTTTAGGTATAAAAACAAAAAGACAAGTGTATAGTATATATGAGATAAACTTATTTGATATCTCTTAAAAAATTGGAAGTCGAGACATGAAGAGAAGACACACAAAAATGAAAATAAAACGTGAAACCACAGAAGGTAATCATGATAGTAAATTTAAAAATACAGATAATTACTTGTTTTAAGAAGTAGACACTGGAGAAGAGTCAAATGGAATAGTTCATCATGCCTAAAGCTTAACCTGAAAATGAGAAATGATGGTGATAGGGAAGAAAAGAGATAAGCCTCTGAAATGCAGACATCTGGAGCAATCTGGATAGATAGCTACAATTTTAAATCACTCTTGAAAAGATTCTGAAATTACACATAGATTTTTTTTTAAATGAAGAGGAACAATAAATTAATGAATGTTGTAAACTGAGTCTCTTCTTTTCCTATTTCTGTAACTATATGGTTCTTGTGTGAGGTCTATTCCTAATACCCTTTAAACTAGTCTTCTGCTCAAATTGCAATTAGCATGACTAACCAGCATTCTTAGCTCAATGTTTCAGAATATCTGCAGTACAAAAGCACTTACCCATACTTGTCATAATTCTGAGCAAAACAAATCTATAATGCCATGCTTTGTTTTGAAAGCATTTGCCAAGCATTTTACATCTCTTCAGGCACATATTTGCAAATTATATATTCTGTCTATATAAAATAGTTGAGGTTCTAGACATAAGATCTTATTTTTAAGGAAGTTTTCAAAGTATTTGAATGTGTGTATAAAGTACAATTACGTAACTTTTTATGTGTATGATTTTCTAACTCAGCTCCAATGTGTTTATCAGTTTCACAAAAAATGCTACAATGACAAAATTTAAATGATGTGTGCTAGTTGGATTTTGTCAACTTGACACAACTTAGATGTATCTCGGAGAGAGACTCTCCATTAAGGATTTACACCTGGGGAAGCAAGGCAGTAATCAGTAATCAGCGTTTTTGTGTGATGGCTGTTTCAGTTCCTGATTCCAGGTTCCTGCTTCGATTTCCTGCTCTGGTTTTCTTCAGTGAGGGAATGGAACTTGCAAAAGAAAGCAAACCCTATCTTATCCCAAGGTAGTTTTGGTGAGTGTTTTATATCAGAAAACAAAAAGTAAACGTGGACAATGTGGGAACTATGGAGCCTTTGTGTTTGGAGAGAAATGCATGTAGTAACTCCCCATAGGTTTAAGGAGACAGCTTTCAACATAACTTCACTGGGTAATGTCATGCTTAGAACAGGTGGTATAATAGCTGAGTACATTTTCCAGTCTTATTGTAAATGGAAGAATGAGGGACTCAACAGGTACACTGTAAATGCAAGCATACTGGTTTGGCTGACATCAAGGGAGCATGCCAGATAATACTCACTCTTTTATCCACTCCTCAATAATGGGTATTTTGTGATTTTCTGTACAGATAAGACCCTGGTGATAAGACACCCACTCATTGATGTCTAGAGATTACTCTATGA
This sequence comes from Psammomys obesus, assembly GCF_907164565.1. Lineage (NCBI taxonomy): Eukaryota > Metazoa > Chordata > Mammalia > Rodentia > Muridae > Psammomys > Psammomys obesus. The sequence goes on along the minus strand of NW_026596240.1, from coordinate 5,650,400 downwards.
TGTAACACTAGTAGAATGAGGTCATATTAATTTTAATTAATTAATTAATTCACTTTTACATCCCAAATGCAGCCTCCTCCTCCACTCTCCATCCAGGCCCTTTCTCCCTCTTTCCCCTGTCCCCCTTTCCTACTTCCCAGAAAAGGGAGTCCCCTCAACAACCAGCCCACCCAAGTATATCAAGTCGAATCAGGACTGAGGGACTCCTCTTGCCCTATGGCCTAGTGAGGAAGCCCCACCAAGATGAAATGATAAAAAGCAGCAACATGAGCTCGGTGGCTGGTTCTTTGATGCCTTCTCCCTGAGGGGTGTGCAGCCTTACCAGGCCACAGAGGAAGACAATGCAGCCAGTCCTGATGAGACCTGATAGGCTAGGGTTAGAGGAAAGGGGAGGAGGACCTCCCCTATCCGTGGACTTGGGGAGGGGTGTGGGAGGAGAGGAGGGAAGGAGGGTGGGATTGGGAAGGGTTGAGGGAGAGGGCTATAGAAAGGATAAGAGTGAACAAACTGTAATCAATAAAAAATTAATTAAAATAAGGCAGGCAACACAAGGAGTGAAAGAGGACCAAAATATCTGGGCACAGGGGTCTTTTCTGAGACTGATATTCCAACCAAGGTCCATGCATAGAGATAACCTAGAACCCCTAGAACCTCTAGAATCCCTGCATAGATATAGTCCTTGGCAACTCAGTATCCATGTGGGTTCTCCAGTAAGGGAAGTATGGACTGTCTCTGACACGAACTCAGTGGCTGGCTCTTTGAGCACTTTCACCTGAATGGGAAGCAGCTTTATCAGACCACAGAGGAAGGTAATGCAGCCAGTCCTAATAACACCTGTTAGGCTAGAATCAGGGGGAAGGGGAGAAGGACCTACCCTATCAGTAGACTTGGGGAAGGGCATGGGAGGAGATGAGGGAGGGAAGGTGGGGTTGGGAGAGGATGAGGGAGGGTACTACAGCTGGGATACAAAGTTAATAAACTGTAATTAATTAAAAACAAATAAATTTATATAAAACGCAGGCAACAAAATCCATGTCAGAGACATCCCTACTCCCCTTACTAGGGAACCCACATGAAGACCAAGCTGAATATTGGCTATATCTGTGTAGGGGGTACTAGGTCTAGTCTATCCACGGTCCTTGGTTGGTGCAAATTAGTTGCTTCTGTTGGTCTTCTTGTGGAGTTCCGGTCCCCTTCATTCTTTCCTCCACTTTTCCACAAGACTGCCTAGACTTTGCCCAATATTTGGGTCTTGGCATCTATTTCAATCTGCTGCTGGGTGGAGCTTCTCAGAGCACTGCTATACTAGGCTCCTGTCTGCAAGTATAGCAGAGTATCATTAACAGTGTCAGGGGTTGCTCTCTCCTGTGGGGAGAGTCTCAGTTTGGACCAGGCATTGTTTGGGCATTTCCTCAATCTCTGCTCTATTTTTATCTCCGCACATCTTGGATGCAGAGTAAATATTAGACTGTCCTTTTTGTGGGTGGGTTGGTGTACCCTTCCCTCCACTGTGAGTCCTGTCTACTTAGAGGGTGACCTCTTCATTATTAATGACTACTGCTACTAGGATTCAAAGGATTCGTAACCTCCCAGGAGTCCACCCTGTCATAGGTCTCTGGCTTATTACAGCGATGGGCCTAGGAATGATTTCTGTTCTTGTGGGAAGCACTCTGTCCTCCTGCTCTGCTCTCCCCAGATCTGATTTCCACCTTCATTTCTCTCTGCACTCCCTCTCCTATCCTGTTCTCTTTCTTAAACCACTTGGCCCTTCTGAGTGAGATTTGAGCATTCTCTCTTGGTTCCTCCTTGTTAATTATCTTCCTTAGGTCTGTGAGTTGCAGTATGGTTATCCTGTAATTTATGGCTAAAATTCCCTTATAAGAGAGTACACACCATACAAGTCAATTAGTGTTTGTGTTACCTCACTCAAGATTATCCTCTCTAGTTCCATCTATTTGTTTGCAAATTTCAAGATGCCTTTGTTTTTAATAGCTAAGTAATATTCCATTGTGTAAATGTACCAGAGTTTTTTTTAGCCATCCTTTGGTTGAAGGACATCTAGGTTGTTTCCAGTTCATCGCTAATATGAATAAAACTCTTGTAAACATACCTCAGCAAATGTCCTTGCTGTATGGTGGAACATCTTTTGTATAAATGCAAAGGAGGGATAGAGCAGGCTCTTGAGGTAGAGCTATTCCTAAATGGCACCAGACTGATTTTCCATGTAGTTGTACAAGTTTTCACTCCCTCCAGAAGTTGAAGAGTGTTTCCCATTCTCCACATCCTTGCCAGCATTTGCTGTCAAGTAACCATTCAGAACAGTATAAAAAGAAATCTGAGATTTGTTTTCATTTGCATTTTTCTGATAACTAAAAATGTTGAAAGTGCATCTCAGCCACTCGAGATTCCTGTGCTAAGAATTCTCTGTTTAACTCTGTATCCCATTTTCTTATTAATTAATTAATTAACTAATTATTTGTATAATGTTTTTTCATCTTTTTATTATTATCATTTATTACAATTTGAATCCTAGTTGTAGCCCCCTCCTCCATTTCTTCCCAATCCCATTCTCCCTCCCACTACTCCCCCTATGACCCTTCCCTAGTCCACTGAAAGGGGAGATCCTCTTCCCCTTCAATTTTACCTTAGCCTACCAGGTCTCACCAGGACTGGTTGCATTGTCTTCTTTTGTGGACTGGCAAGGCTGTACCCCCTAGAGGGATGTGATCAGATCATCTGGCACTGAGTTCAAGCCAAGAAAAAGTCCCTGTTCCCCTTAATTGGAACTGCACGTGAATACTTAGTATATGGGCTACATCTGAGCTGGAGTTTTACTTCCTCTCCATGCATTGTCCTTGGTTGGGGTATGATTCTCTTCAGGGTTCCCAGTGCTCAGTTATTATGGCTGTGTTGGTCTACTTTTGGAACTCCTGCACCCTCCCGGTATTTCTATCTTCCCCTTCTTTCACAAGATTTCCTGCACTCTGCCCAAAGTTTGGCTATGAGTCTCAGCCTCTGCTTCAACACCTAGATCAATAGAGTCTTTCAGAGGCTTTCTGTGGTAGGCTCCTGTCTTGCTCCCTGTCTTCTCCTGCTTCCGACTTCTGTAACGTTTGTCATTCTGAACAAGGATTGAGCATCTTCCCTAGGGACTTCCTTGTTGTTTGGCTTCTTTGGGAGTATAGATTTTAGTGTGTTTACCCTATAACAGGTGACTAATATCCACTTATGACTGAGTATATACTTTGTATGTCTTTCGCTTCTGGGTTATCTCACTCAGAATGATCTTTTCTAGTTCTCACCATTTGCCTGCAAATTTCATGATTTTCTTGTTTTTGATAGCTGAGTAATACTACATTGTGCAAATGTACCACAATTTCTGCATCCATTCCTCTGCTGAGATATGTCTGGGTTATTTCCAGCTTCTGTCTATTACAAATAGAGATGCTAATAACATGGTTGAGCAAATTTCTTTGTTGTACAGTTGAACATATTCTGGATACATGCCTAGAAGTGGTATATCTGGATCTTGGTGTAACACTATTCCTAATTGGCTGAGAAAGCACCACATTGATTTCCAAAGTGGTGGAAGATACTTACATTCTTACCAGCAATAGAGGAGGGTTCTGTTTCTCCATATACTCTCCAGCATGTGTTGTCACTTGAGTTTTTGATCTTACCCGTTCTCATGGGTGTAAGGTGAAATCTCTGGGTCATTTTGATTTGCATTTCCCTGATGATTAATAACTTTAAGTGTTTCTCTTTCATTTGATGTTCCTCTATTGAGAATTCTCTGTTGTTTAGCTCTTTACCTCATTTTTTAATTGGATTTCTTGGTTTGCTGGTGTTTAACTTTTTTAGTTCTTTATATATTCTGGATATTAGCCTTCTGTCACATATAGGGTTGTGTAAAGATCCTTTTCCAATCTGTAGTCTGCCATTTTGTCTGATGGCAATATCCTTCACTTTATAGAAGCTTTTCAGTTTCATGAGGTCCCATTGGTTGATGGTCTTAGAGCCTGTGCTGTTGGTGTTCTGTTCAGGAAGTTGTCTCCTGTGCCAATGAGTTTGAGACTCTTCCCCAATTATTCTTCTAACTACTTTAGTGTGTCTGGTTTTATGTTGAGGTCTTTGATCTGCTTAGACTTTATTTTTGTGTAGGGTGATAAGTATGAATCTATTTGCATTTTTCTACATGTACACATCCAGTTAGAGCAACACCATTTGTTGAATATGCTCTCCTTTTTCTATTTTCTGGTTTTGACTTCTTTGTCAAAAATCATGTATTCATTGGTGTGTGGGTTTATTTCTGGGTCTTATATTTAATTGCATTGATATACCATTCTGTTTCTATGCCAGTACCATGCCGTTTTTATTACTGTTGCTCTATAGCTTTATAGTACAGTTTGAGATTAGGGATGGAGATACCTCCAGAAGCTCTTTTCTTTTACAGAATTGTTTTAACAATTCTGGGTTTTGTTTTTGTTGTTGTTTTTCTATATGAAATTGAGCATTGTTCTTTCAAGTTCCTTAAAGAATTGTGTTGGTATTTTAATAGAAATTGCATTGAATCTGTAGATTGCTTTTTGTAGGATGGCTATTTTCACTATGTTAATCCTACCGATTCATGAGCATGGAAGATCTTGCCATCTTCGGATATCTTCTTCATTTTCTTTCTTCAGAGACTTGAAGTTTTCTCTTCATACAAGTCTTTCACATGCTTGGTTAGAGTTACACCAAGGTACTTTATGTTATTAGTGGCTATTGTGAATGTTGTTGTTTCCTAATTTCTTTTCAGCCCTTTTGTCTTTTGTATACATGGGGGCTACAGGTTTGTTTGTTTGTTTTTGAGTTAATTTTTTTATTTAGCCATTTTTCTGAAGGTGTTTATGAGATGAAGGTATTCTCTGGTTGAATTTTGGAGATCACTCATGTACATTATCAATCATCTGTGCATAGTGATGCTTTGACTTCTTTTCCATGTGAATTCCTTTGATAGCTTTTAATTTTCTTACTGCTTTAGCTAGGACTTCAAGTACTGTGTTGAAGAGATATAGAGAACCTTGGGAAGCCTTGCCTTGCTCCTGATTTCAGTTGATTGATTTAAGTTTCTGTCCATTTAGTTTGTTGTTGGCTTTAGGCTTGCTGTATATTGTCTTAACTGTATTTACATATATGCCTTGAATTCCTGGTCTCTAAACATGAATGGGTGTTGGATTTTGTCAAATACTCCTTTATCTAAGGAGATAATCATGAGGTTTTTGTTTGTTTGTTTTCAACTTCTGTTTATGTGGATTACATTGATGGATTTCCATATATTGAACCACCCCTGCATCCTGGGATGGAGCCTATTTGGTCATGGTTAATGATATCTTTTGTGTGTTCTTGGATTTGGTTTGTGAGTATTTTATTGAGTATTTTTGCGTCAATGTTCATAAGAGAGATAGGTCTGAAATTTTCCTTTATTGTTGGGTCTTTGTGTGGTTTAGATATCAAAGTTACTGTGGCCTGATAAAATGAGTTTGGAATGTTTCTTTTGTCTCTATTTTGTGGAATAGTTTGAAGAGTATTGGTGTCAGCTCTTTGAAGGTTTGTTAGAATTCTGTGCTGAAAGCATCATGCCCTGGGATTTTTCTTTTCTTTTTTTCTTTTTTTTTCTTTCTTTTTTTTTTTTTTTTTTGTTGTTGTTGGTGGTGGGGACAGGCAAGGAGACTTTTGAGGACTGCTTCTATTTTTCTGGGGGATATAGGACTGTTCAATCTATTTACCTGATCTTGGTTAGCTCTGGTAACTCCTATCTATCAAGAGTATTGTCGATTTCAATTAGATTTTAAAATTTTGTAGCATATTGGCTTTTGAAATAAGACCTAATGATTCTTTGAATTTCCTCAATGTCTGTCATTATGTCCCCCTTTTCTTTGCTGATTTTGTTGATTTAGATAGTTTTATCTGCCTTTTAGTTAGTTTGACTAAGGGTTTGTCTATATTGTTGTTTTCCTCAAAGAACCAGCTCTTTGTTTCCTTGATTCTTTGAATTGTTTTATTTGTTTCTAATTTATTGATTTCAGCCCTGAGTTTGATTATTTTCAAACATCTACTCCTTTGGGTGTGTCTGCTTCTATTTTTTTATTTTTTTTTCCTAGGGCTGTCTGGTGTGCCGTTAAGTTACTTGTATGAGATGTCTCAAACTTCTTTCTGAAGGGACTCAGTGCTATGAACTTTTCTCTTAGCACTGCTTTCATTGTGTCTCATAAATTTGGGTAAGTTGTGCCTTCATTTTCATTGAATTTTTAAAAAATGTCTATTTTTTTTCTTTTTTTAAAATTTCTTCCCTGATCCAGCTGTCGTTGAGTAGAGTTGTTTAGTTTCCATGCACGTGTAGGCTTTTTTTTTTTTTTTCAACTTCTGTTGTTGTTGAGGTCTAGTTTAAGGCCATGGTGTTCTGATAAGATACAAGGGATTATTTCAATCTTCTTGTGTCTGTTGAGGCTTGCTTTATGCCTCTACCTTGTTTTATAAATGGATTATTTGGTTTGTTGGTGTTTTATTTCTTGAGTTCTTTATATATTTTGAATATTAACCTTTTTTTTTTTTTTTTTTTTTTGGATGGAGGATAGGTGAAGATCTTTTCCCAATCTGTAGACTGCCATTTTGTTCTTTTGACAGTGTTGTTTGCCTTACAGAAGCTTTTCAGTTTTATGAGGTCCCATTTATTAATTGTTGATCTTAGAGACTGAGCTGATTTCAGACCATTGTCTCCTGTACCCAAAAGTTCAAGGCTAATCCCTATATCTCTTCTAATAGATTTAGTGATGAGAGTTGGGTGTTGAAGTCTCCCACTATTAATGTGTGGGGACTGATGTATGATTTAAGGTTAATAATGTTTCCTTTTTAAATATGGGTGTCCTTGTGTTTGGGGCATAGATGTTCAAAATTGAAATGTTTTCCTGATGAATTTTTTTTTTTATTAGGATGACTACTTCAGCTTGCTTTTTGGTTCCATTTGCTTGGGGAGACTTTTTCCAGTCCTTTATTCTGAGGTAGTCTGTCTTTGTTGCTGAGGTCTGTTTCTTGTATGTGGCAGAATGTTGGGTCCTCCTTAGGAATCCATTCTGTTAGACTGTGTCTTTTTATTGGAGATTTGAGTCCACTGATCTTGAAAAATATTGATGACCAGTTACTGACAATTCCTTTTATTTTGATGTTGGTAGTAGTGATGTTGTTTGTTTGCTTGTCTTCTTTGGTTTTGCTGTAGTGAAATCATGTACATCCCGTGTTTGCTTGGGTATAGTTACATTCTTGGGTTGGAGTTTTCCTTCTAGTGTTTTCTACAGTGCTGGGTTTGTGCACAGATATTGTTTAAATTTGGGTTTGTCATGGACTGTGTTATTTTCTTCATTTATGTTAATTTAAATTTTTCAGGATATAGTAATCTGGGCTGACATCTGTGCTCTCTTGGAGTCTGTCTGGCAAGCTCTTCTGGCTTTTAAGGTCTCTGTTCAGAAGTTGGGTGTAATTCTGATAAGTCTGCATTTGTAAGTCACTTGGCCTTTTTTCCCTGTAGCTTTTAATATTCTTTCTTGTTCTGTGGATTTAGTGTTTTGATTATTATTTAGCACAAGGTATTCCTATTCTGGACTAATATATTTGGTGCTCTGTCAGCCTGTTGTATGTCTAAAAGTATGTCTTTCTTTTTTAAATTTTTTTTCATTTATATATTCATTTATTACAATTTATTCACCTTGTATCCCCACCATAGCCCCCTCCCTTGTCTCCTTACAGTCCCATTCACCTTCCCTCTTCTCCCCCTATGCCCTTTCCTAGTCCCCTAATTGGGGAGCCAGCCTTGATGAGACCAGATAAGCTAGGGTCATATAGAAGGGGAGGAGGTATCTCTTTCTTTAGGTTGGGGAAATTTTCTTCTATGATTTTGTTGAAAATATTTTCTGGTCCTTGGATACAGGAGTCTTCTTTTTGCTATTACTATTATTTTGGGGTTTTGTCTTTTCATCATGTTTTTTTTTTTTAATTTCTTGGATGTTTTGTGTCAGGAATTTTTTCAATTTAGTACTTTCTTTGACAGATATAGCGATTTCTTCAATTATATCTTCTATACCTGAGATTTTGTCCTCCATTTGTTATACTCTGTTAGTGATGCTTATCTCTCCAGTTCTTGTTCTTTTTCTTAAGTCTCCATTTCCATAGTTTGTGTTTTCTTTACTGATTATATTTCTTTGTTCAGGTCTTTAAATATTTTATTCATTTCCTTAACCAGTTTGATTATATTATCCTGTATATCTTTTTTTTTCCTTTTTTATTTTTATTATTAGTTACATTTTATTAACTCTGTACCCCAGCTGTATCCCGCTCCCTCATTCCCTCCCAATCCTACCCTCCCTCCCTCATCTACTCCCTGCCCCTTTCCAAGCCCACTGATTGGAGAGGACTTCCTCCCCTTTCATCTGACCCTGTTTTTTCAGGTATCTTTAGGGCTGGCTGCAAAGTCCTCCTCTGTGGCCTAGTAGGACTGCTCCTCCTTTGGGGGGTCGGGACATCAAAGAGCCTGCCATTGAGTTCATGTCAGAATAGTCCCTGTTCCACTTCTTAGGGAAACCCACTTGGTTACTGAGCTACCACGGGCTACATCCAAGCAGAGGTTCTAGGTTATATTCATACATGGTCCTTGGTTTGAGAAACAGTCTCATATAAATCCCCTGTGCCCAGATATATTTGGTCCTTGTGGAGCTCCTATCCTCTCCAGGTCATACTAACTCCATCTTCTTACATATGATTCCCTGCAGTCTGCCAAAGATTTGGTTATGAGTCTTAGTATCTGCTTTGATACACTACTAGGTAGAGTCTTTCAGATTTATTTGTTTCCTCTTTAAGGGCCTCTATTTATTTCAGCCTATTTCATGTATTTCTTTGAGGGATTTTGTTTTCCTTTTATCTTGCAGGCCTCTATCATCTTCATTAGCATAGATTTAAGGTACTTTTCCTGTGTTTCAGGTGTGTTCGAATACCCAAGGCCTGTTTTATTAGGATAGTTGTGTTCTGGTTGTGCCATATTGCCCTGCGTTATTGTTGATTGTGTTCTTACACTGGCCTTTACCCATCTGTTTTTTCCTGGCATTAGCTTGTTGTTCCTGGAGCTTGCTGGGCTTCTTGGGCATGTGAGGGGAGCCCTGGTTCATCAGGTGGGGACTGTATCTTCTTAAATAACATGTGGCTCCTCTCTGCTAGTTGTGTCTCAGTTGGACCATACGGTAGGGGATTAGGATGTGGGCATTTAACTTGTGTGATCCTGAGGTCCCTGAGGTCTCCTCAAGATGGGTAGCAAAATCTTGAAGTGTAGGCTGTATCTGCATGTCTCTGGAATCCAGAGTTTTCCTCAGGTTGGTGGGAATATTCATAGTCATGAGGTCTGAGGCTGAAAATATGCATGTCTGGCAGCCAGGATCCCTCCTCTCTCCTGGGAAAAGAAATGGATGCAGCAGTGGACTCACTTGTTAACTCTGCAGTCATTGTGTTCCCAGTACTTGGACTCTCCACACTGGGTGCCACCATCTTGTAATGAGACCCTGTATGTTCCTATTATCTATCAGATTTCCATAGGAAACAATGGGCAGGAGTCTGAGATCTTGTCCCTTGTATCCAGGAGCTATTCTTGGGGACGCAGGAAGAGTCTGGTTTCTGGAGGTCAGAGTCTTGAACACACAGATAGCAGTGGGGGGCCTGCAACTGTGTGTCCCTAGCCACTAGGGCGTCTCCTCTCATTTGGGAAACACATACTTGGCATTTTAGAGTCTGTAGCCCAGCCATTCACTTGGTCTGCAGTCTCCAGTCTCCTGCTAGTCAAACATGATGTGCACTGGGATCCACCATCTTGGAGTCTTCAAGGTCACATTTTCAGAGCTTTTCTCATCTTCTTTCTCAAGTCTCTAAACAACTTTACAAAATACTATTCAACAATGCCACATTGTTAAACATTAAATAGTCATTGAATGTATATCTTATTATGTTTAATTCATTTAATAAAATATATTAATGCCAAAATTAAATTTAGGCAAGTAATCTTACTAGAAATTATGGAGATATATCATGAGGAGAAAAGAAAACATTGGTATGAATAAAGATTAGATAATATGCAGTAACAAAAATGTTTATTTCTTTTTTTATTATTTTCAAAATTATTATTTCATTGTTTTTATGTGTATAGATATTTTGCTTGCATGTATGTTTGTACCACATGCATGCACTGCTTGCAGAAGAGGCCAGAAAAAAGGCATCATCTCCTGAAACTGGAGTCACAAACCTTTGTGAGCTACTGGAAATCTAACCCAGGTCCTATGGAAGAACAGCCAGTGTTGAGCCAACTCTCCAGCCCCAGGTAATTATTTCATAGTTTGTTATTGTTTAAAGCATATTTCTGAGGCAGGGTCTTAAAATGTATGTCATGCTATCCCTGAGCTCACAATTCTTGTCTCAATTTCCTAGGAATCGGAAATATGGATGTATACGATACTGAACTCCAAAATGTTTTAAATATCAAATAGGGTGTATTAAATTTACCTAATAAACATACTATATGATTCCTTAGTAGGACAGTGAGTTGTAATTCAATGTTATCTATAAATGAGAGTTATGATGGTTTTCAAAATTGCTTCAGATTGTGGCTTTCTAAAGTTATGAGATGAAAGGGCACTTTTGGCTTTAGGTGGAGTCCAAGGTGCATCTCTGATAAAGACTGAACAGCTGGTGGTGCCCATAACTGGCAAGTATATTCCACAATATACAGGGCTCTCTGAGTCCTACGGGAGGATGCAGAAAAACTTGGTAGGAACATTTGCAAAGATTAAACAAGAAGATATGGATAGGGTGCTGTGAGAGCACAATGCTATCTCCAACTGTGGTGCCATTCACAAACCTGACCCTCTTACAGTGCACATGTGTGCCCTTGACATCCTGAAATCTTTTTTATATAAAGATCTTTATAAATCCAAGTAGTTATTTTTAAAAACGAACCTAAATAGTACGTTCCAATGCTTTTAAGTTAGCAAACTGAGCTTTAAGTAGGCTTACATATCTAGATATAAATTCCCAGAGGACAAAGTTATTTCAGAACTCATGAGATGGAAGAGAGTGTGACAAAGCAATATAACTTCATATTCTATTTATTTTGTTTTTTTTGCAATATTGATACTATTTTATTGTCATATTAGAATAAATTTGATTTAAGTTAATATAATTACATTTTTTAGTTTGATGATTTAAATAACCCAGCATTATTGAATGAAAGCTGGCTGAAGAAAATGCCAGTATTTTAGCTATAGAGCTTCAAATGTTGACATCTTTCTCTTTCTTTCTTTCTTTCTTTCTTTCTTTCTTTCTTTCTTTCGTTCTTTCTTTCTTTCTTTCTTTCTTAATTTATTTTTAAATTTATTACAATTTATTCACTTTTTTAAAACTTTTATTAATTACACTTTATTCACTTTGTATCCCCCCATAAACCCCTCTCTTCTCCCCTCCCAATCCCACCCTCCTTCCTCTTTCTTCATGCATGCCCTTCCCCAAGTCCACTGATATGGAAGGTCCCCCTCTCCTTTCTTCTGACCTTAGTCTAACAGATCTCATCAGGAGTGGCTGCATTGTCATCCTGTGTGGCCTGGTAAGGCTGCTCTCCCATCAGGGAGAGGTGATCAAAGAGCAGGTCAATCAGATCATGTCAGAGGCAATCCCTTTTCCCATTACTATAGAAGCTACTTGGACACTGAACTTCCATGGGCTACATCTGTGTAGGGGTTCTAGGTTACCTCCATGCATGGTACTTGGTTAGATTATGAGACTCTGGAAAGACCCCTGTGTTCAAATTTTCTGGTTCTGTTGCTCTCCTAGTGGAGTTCCTGTCCTCTCCAGATCTTACTATTTCCCACTTCTTTCTTAAGATTCCATGCACACTGCCCAACAGTTGGCCATAAGTCTCAGCATCTGCTTTGATAGTCTGCAGGGCAGAGCCTTTTAGAGGTCCTCTGTGGCAGGTTGCTATCTTGTTTCCTGTTTTCTTCTTTTTCTGATGTCCATCCTCTTTGCCTTTCGGGATGTTGACATATTTATAACCTTATATAACTATCACCGTAATCATGACAATAGGTCTACTCACCTTCAAATGTTTCCTCTTCACCATCTGTATTCTTTTCTCCTTTTCTTTCTTTATTCCAGACAACAATAAATGTACCTTTTTCCTAAGACACAGTAGTTTATGTTTTTCAAATATTATGCATATTAAATCATACCATATAACATTACCTCCTCTTTGGCTCTTTTCATTTAGTGTAACTATTGTGGTGTAAATGAAGACTATCCCTTCTATGCGCACATGAATAAATACTATGTCCTCAGCTTGTGTCACCATTTTCCAAAGTTGTGAACTCTTCCAAGGTAGAGAGTTGATGGGGAGGTATGGAGTCCTTAGGTTTATATACAGTGCGTACTTCTTGTTCAGTCTGTGTTTCCCAAATGACTATGTTATACTTTCATGATTCTGCCATCATGTTATGTTTTGTTGTACACTCTGGGAACTGTAAGCTGGAATAAACTCTTTCTTCTTAAGTGGGTAAAGTCAGTCTTCTTTTTAATTATTACATGTCTTTGGTCATGAGCATTTATGAGTGTGGCTACATCTGTCATGGCATATGTGTGGATATTAGAAAACAATTTCTTCTTCCACCCTATGCATATCAGGTATCAAACTCAGGTCTTCATGCATGGCCACAGACCTTTACCTACTCAGCCATTTCAACAGCACTTTGTACATATTTTGTCACAGCCACATGGTGTAATTGACATGAAGACCTAGTCAACAAACCTGGCCCACGGCCCTCAAAGAGACTGAGCCAACAACAAAAACAGCACGCATGAGTTGGCCCTTCATGCCCTACACATATGTGTCAGGTGTTTGGATTGGTCTCATGGGGATCCCTCAACTAGAAGGGACCTTCTCTGGTTATGATACCTACCTTTGGATCCCGTTCCCCTAACTGGGATGTCTTGTCTGGACCCTAGAGGATGTACCTAGTTCTATAGTAACCTAACCTGCCAGGGTGGGTTGGTAACCATGGAGGAACCTCCACCTTCTGTGTGTGGAGAGACCTGAAAGGAGGAAGGGGAGAGCTTCAGTCAGGATGTAAAGTAAATGAATACATAAATTGATTGAGAAAAAAATAATTTTTTTATCTTCAATTTGTTTATTTTTGACATATAAGCATACAAATTGAGAGTTCACTGTAATTCTTAGATATATGTATAGAATATATTTTGATCAGATCAAAATAATTTATATTACTAGTTTTTAAAAAATTTAGTTCTTCCTATAATACACTATGTATTTCCGTGAACTATAGTAACAGATGGAGAAGCTTTATCAGGCTTTACAATTTAAAAGACATTGTAAACAAATAACAGCTCTTTTGGTGTTACCGTTTGTGTAGAATGGAGCCGAGGTTAAAATGCACCACAGATGAGGTACCCTGGGAGACTTACAGCGTTCTTGAACAGCATGACTGAGAGGACAGGAGCCTTAATGAGAGAAAAAGTTTTCACTCACGAAGAACAAAGAGAAAGTTTTGGTCTCATAAGTGTTGGGGTAGAAGAAGAACTATGACATGTGACTCTAGCCAACTTTACATATGCCAAAGGAGTGGAGAAGTATTAGATAAGGACTAGGGTAATTAAAGGATGCCTTAGAGTTTAGCCTAACAGGGAGACAGGTAAAATAGAAGAGTCCTCAGTGGCCTTTTGTTTTCAGGCTGTTTTGTAAATGCAAGGGGGAGAAAGAGAGCTCAGCTCCTTGTGAACTGCAATGTCACAGAAGCTCTCTATACTTGCATCTTCAGAGAGGCTGTCCAGAGTTTTGTAATGTTTAATGACTGCAATACATGTGGATCCTATATCTTTACCTATGGTGATTATACTGATCAATTTTCTTTCTTTTCTAAAATTTAGTTCGTGTGTGTGTGTGTGTGTGTGTGTGTGTGTGTGTGTGTGTGTGTGTGTGTGTATCTGAGTGTATACAGATGTACCATATTTGTACAGATATCTGCACAGTCCAGGAGAATGTTCTAAATTTCCAGGAACTCTAGTTGCAGGTGGCCATGACCTTTCTGATATAGGTACTAGGAATTAAACCCAAGCTCTTTGCAAAGGCCACAAATGCTCTTAAATGCTGAGCCATCTTACCAGCTTCTGTATGTGTTAATTGTCAATTTGACACAACCTATAGTCACCTGGATGAGAGTCTTAATGATGAATTATCTGTTTCAGGCTGATCTATAAGTATGATTGTAAGGGACTGTCTCAGTTGTTAATTCAGGCAGATAGATACAGCCAATTGTTATTTAATGTAGGATGATTCAATACATCTTAAGTGACATGTTTTCCTAGGCTGGACTCATGAGCTATTTGTGTGAAGAAACCTAGCAGAACATTAACAGCAAAGAAGCAAGCAAAGATACATATTGCTTATTTTGTTCTTGATCGTGAATGTGATATGACTCCCTTGTTTTTAGATTTCCTAAAATGATGGACTGTAACTTGGAACTGTAAACCAAATAAATCATTTCCTCTTTTAAGTTGCTTTGTGTTATTGTATTTTATCACTGCAACAGAAATGGAACTCGTAAAGTGATACACTTGATGACTTGCTTACAAGCTATGTGAATCAAATTATTTAAAACCCTGGTTCATGGAGTGGAGATACAATTTAGTAGTTAAAATCACCAGCTCTTCTTCTAGAGGACACAGTTTGACTCTGAGCTCTGACATACAAGCTTGTCAATGTCTTTGTGTCTAGTCTCAGGGGATATGACACCCTCTTTTGGGCTCTGCAGCCACTCCATGCAGGCAGTGTACAGAGACATATGCGGGCAAAACACCCCAACAGATAAAATCAAGATAATGATGAAAAACAAAGCAAAGCAGCACTTTATATATAGAGCAATAGAGATGGCTCAGTAAATAGAAGTGCCTATGGCTCATCTAGCTGACCCAAGTTCAGTTACCAGCACCCAAATGAACCAACTCACAATGACTTGTAATTCTATCTCCGATGGAACTAACATCCTCTTCTAGATTCTTCAGGCACCTTACTGGATGATGTGGCATGAATTCATATAAATACACATACACACAAATAATAAAAATAAATAAAATTATTGTGCTGACAATATTATACATAACACCACATTGTGAAGGTAGCATAGAAAACACTTCCCAATGTCAGGTAATAAATGAAAGTTGAGCCATAGTGTTTCAATTCAAAAGACTCTTTGAACATCATTCAGAAAACTCTCTAAGGCAAAATGGTACTATAAAATTATCTGTGCAAAATACCCGAACCTGGATTTCTTCTAAAATGCTTTTCCAATTGTCAGTGTGCTTCTTCAAACAAAGAAAGAAAAATTATGTTCTAAACATTTTTGTGTCTTTACCCCTCCTTTTCTCTGTTTTATTTTTCTGTCTCCCCTTTTTTTCTCTCCCTCTTCTCTGTCCATATCTCCATTGTTCCTCCTTTTGCTACTAAGTAACGCAGTACAAGAGAAGAAAAAATTTTGTCTCTTTATTTGTCTTGTTCTAAGACTCAGACATTTATCCCTTCTAAAGATGAACTAAACAAGAAATGCATAGGATCGCTGACATATACAATACTCTGACTGACTCTGAATGTATCCCAGAAATATAAGAATTCTCTCTTGAACTCACTGGGTAATCTGTTATTTTTAAAATAATCTTGCTTTATTTTTTAGTATGCTAAAAAATATATAGATAATAACAATTTGTTAATGTCTGAAAACTTCACACATATTTGAATAGTACTACTACACTGTTTGGAGAAAAATTACTAGCACTGTATTTTTTTTAATGCTGGCAGAAGATAAGCTTATAAAAGAAAGAAAGGCAGAAAAAAGGAAGAAAGAAAGAAAAAAGAAAGAAAGAGAAGTAATGAATGAATGAAGGAAGGAAGGAAGGAAGTGCTCCTTTCTCTTCTTGTCTCGAATCTAACAGCTTTTCAGATTTAGTTTCCATTTATTACAACTGATTGAAATTACTTATTGGAATTTCTTACTGCTTTTGTATAAGTCCAATGAGCAGGTGTAATTGTGTTTGGTAGATCAATTCATCTATAGCACGATGCTTTGAAAATCTGCTTTGGTTTCCAAACAACTGCAAATAGCCTGCTTGTTTAATTATATCAAGTAAATTCATGTCTATTGATAGAAGTAATCTATTCAAAATGAAATAATAAATCTTACAAGTTAGACAGTCTTCTAAGTAGCTAGATTTCCCCCAAAACTTCCATTTCAAATTAATGGGCATAAACTGAACACCTATACAACCCACTAATATAATCGTATCATTTTAATGTGTTTTAATATCCACACTACTGAAATCCTACCAAAGCATAAAAGTCTGTCAAGTACAGGCATGAATAACCATTTAATATTAATCTTAATGACAAGGTCTGATTCTTTGTAATGCAGGAACTATTTTGTCAGTTCGTTTTTGTTTCATAAACAAAACAGTATTCTGTCCAGCTGTGTACCTTTCAGCGGGACACTTTAGCACACTGTTACTAAGATATAAGATGGTACACTTCTCTTTCTTCTGACACCATTTTCTTCATCTGGTGAAGGAATGATGAACATTCAAGTTCCAAGGAGAAATCAATAAAGAATAGAAAAACCATGGCCAGCAACATATCTTCTTAGAGCCAGCTCCCCAGATTTTCGAAAGAGGTGTGTATATACAAGGAAGGAAATGCTTCTTAGCCTAGGTACTACTGAATACTTTGGAGTTGGTACAAACAGTCTACCTGCCATACATGTGGAACAGATTTTCCAGCCAGGAATTTATTTATATCCTTCCACATCAAACCTTAAGACAGAAGTTAGGCTATATTCATTGACACTAACCAGAGATAAAGAAATCATTCATGAAATAACAAGATTGTCTATTGTCTATACATGTTAACTTCAGTGTCATGAATAAAATGAAAATCATATATCATACATGCTAATTGATACTTTTATTTCCCAAAGATTTATTTTTATTTAACATCTGTATGCATGTGCCTCTAAACTTACCTGGAGACAAAAACTGGACATTAGATTTCCTTGAACTGTAGTTATAGGGAGTTGTGTAAGTGTTTGGAATTAAACTCCAGTTTTGTTCCCCTCCCTCCGCTAGGAGACTAGTCTAGTTAGAGGGTGTCCTCTTCAGTTTCTATGGCCTCTGATACTAGGAGTCTCTACTTGAGTACTCCTCATATTCTCCCAGGAGCCTACCCTGAATTAGATCTCTACTTGTCAATAGGACAGCCCGACCCTTCATTTCTCTTTTTTTCTACAGTATTTCTGTACTCTGGCCCATGCTCTTCCAGATCTGTTCTATGCCCTTTTAACACTCTGTGCCCTCTTTCCTACCTTGTTCCCTCACTTCAGCCACTACCTTTGTCTACTCTATCTCACTTTCCAACTAAGATTTGTATATCTTCCCTTGGATCCTGTATGTTACTTTTATTTAGTTTCTTTGGGTCTGTGCCTCACAGTATGCTTATTCTTTACTACATGGCTAAAATCCACTTGTAAGTGACAATATACTATGTGTGTCTTTCTGGGTCTGGGTTACTTCACTTCAGGATGATCATTTCTAGTTCCATCCATTTACTTGTAAATTTCATAATTTATTTGTTTTTAATAGCTGAGTAGTATTCCACTGTATACATGTGCCACAGTTTCTTCATCCATTCCTTGGTTGAGGGACATCTAGGTTGTTTCCAGATTCTGGTTATTGTGAATAAAGGTGCTATGAACATAAGTGAGCAAGCGTTGTCTAGTGGAGTGTCAACCAGAGAAATGTAAACACAAAATTTATCTTCCCTACAAGATATGCAGGGTTAAAGATAGAGCAGATGGATCAGAGATTGAGGAAATGTCCAACCAATGCCTGGCCTAACCTAAGACCTACCCAATTGGAGAGAGTGCCTATTCCTCACACTATGAATGATGCTCTGCTAAACTTGCAGACAAGATCCTGAGAGGGTTGTCCTCTGAGAAGCAATATGCAGAGGCATCTCAAAACAGATGCCGAGACTCACAGCCAAACATTGGATGATGCGCAGGGAGTCTTGTGTAAAAGTGGAAAGAAAGACAACATAAACTGAAGGTGACAGGAGCTCCACAACAAGACCAAAAAAGCCAAGTAACTAGGGTGCAGAGAGGATTGCTGAGACTGAAGCATCAATGAAGGACCATGCATGAGCTGGACCTAGGCCTCCTACAAAAATGTAGCAACTTAGACAACTTAGGCAACTTAGACCTCATGTGGGTTCTCTAGTAAGGAAAGTAGGGACTGCATCAGACAGTGAATCACTTGCCAGCTTTTTTATCATATCCCCCCCCACCCTTGCTGGACTGCCTTGTCAGGACAAAGGAGAAAAGGACAAGCTCAGTCCTGATGCAACTTGATGAGCTGGGCTGGAGAAGAAAGGGAGCTCCTCTTTTATGTGTAAAACAGGACTCAGAAGAGGAGAGGCAGGAAGGATGGGATAGGGAGGGGAGAAAGGTTGGGGCTACAAGTATGTAAAGTGAATAACAATTTTTAAAATATATATAAAAACTTATTTTATTTACCTTACATCCCAAGGATGCCTCCTCCTGACACTTCTCCCAGTCACCCCTCCTCCTCTTTCTCCCTCTTGCTTGCCCTTCCCCCATGAAAAGGGGGCCCCCACCTTATCAACCCTCCCCAGCACATCAAATCATATCAGCACTAAGCATATCCTCAGACCTGCCGGGGGAAGTGATCCAAAAGCAGGCAATAGAGTTCATGTGAGAAACATTGACCCCTCCTCCTACTCATCAAGCGACCCGTGTAAAGACCAAGATACCCATCTGCTACATGTGTGCAGGGAGCCTAGGTCCAGAACATGCATGCTTCTTAATTGATGCTCAGTCTCTATAAGCACCCATGGGTTTGGGTTAGTTGTTTCTGTTGGTCTTGTGGGGTTTCTGTCTCCTTCGGATCCTTCAATCTTTTCCCTAACAATTCACCATGGCCCTTAGAGCTCATCCTCATGCTTGGCTACAAGACTCAGCATCTGTCTCCCTTGGCTGGGTGGAACAACATGTAAGGTTCCTGTCTGCAAGCAGAGCAGAGCACTAGTAATAGTGTCGGTTTGGCTCTCTAAAGTGGAGTGGGTCGCAGGTTGGGCCAATCATTGGTTGGACATTCCCTCAAGGTCTGCTCTCTTTTTATCCCTGCACTCTTGTAGGCAGAATAATTTTTGGACTGAAGACTTTTGTGGGTGGGTTGTTTTTCCCCTCCCTCCACAAGTGCTTCCTGGCTGGAGGTGATCACTTCAGTCTCCATGTCTCTACCTTTTAGGAGTCTCAGCTAGAGTGACACACATATCCTCTCAGGAGCATATCCTGTCCTCAACCTCCAGCTTGTCAAAGAGATGCCCCCTCACTTTCCTTTTTTTTTCCTACACCTCTCACCTCCCAACCACATTCTCATCTCATCTCATCTCCACCTTTGTTTCCTTCCCCTTTTCTTTCTTCCCCCATTTTCCTCTATTAATCTGCTTCTGCTGTCTGTTCTGTTTCCTTTTCCAAGTGACATTCTGGCACCCTCCCTTGGGCCTTCCTTATTACTTAGTCTCTTTGGCTCTGTGGATGGTAATATAGTTACCCTGTACTATAGGTCAAATATTCTCTTATAAGTGTGTGTATTTCTGGCTCTGAGTTACCTTACTCAGGATGATCTTTTCTATTTTCTAGTTCCATCCATTTGCCTACAAATTTAATGATTTCCTTGTTTTTAATAGATAAGTGCTATTCCATCATGTAAATGTATCACAATTTCTTTGTCCTTTCTTCAGTTAATGGACATTTAGGGTTTTTTTTGTTTGTTTGTTCGTTTGTTTGTTTTTTTCAGTTTCTGGCTATTATGAATAGAGCTGCTATGCACAGAGTTGAGCAAATATCCTTGTTGCATGGTGGAGCAACTTTTGGGTATATGTTCAGTAGTGAGATATCTTAGACTTGAGACAGAACTATTCCAGATGTTCTGAGAAAGTGCCAGATTAATTTCCAAAGAGGTTGCATGTTTGCAGTTTGCATTCCCACCAGCAAAGGAGGAAGGTTCCCCTTTTTCCACATCCTCACCAGCATCTTTTTCACTTGAGTTTTTGATCTTAGCTATTCTAACTGGTATAAGATATAATCTTAGAGTCATTTGCATTTCACTGATGACTAAGGATATTGAGCATTTCTTTAAGTATTTTTCAGCCATTCAAGATTCCTCTGTTGTGAATCCTTGGGTTAGCTCTGTACCCTATTTTCTTTAATAGGATTATTTGATTTGTTGGTTTTTAATGTCTTAAGTTCTCTGTATAGTTCAGGCATTTGCCCTTTTTCTGCTGTAGGGTTGGTGAATATCTTTTTCTAAGCTGTAGGCTGCCATTTTGTTTTATTGACAGTGTCCTTTGACTTGTAGAAGGTTCTGAGTTTCATGGGATCTCAATTTATTAATTGTTGATCCCAGAACCTGTGTTGTTGGTATTCTGTTCAGGAAGTTGTTTCCAAATCAGTGAGTTCCAGGCTTTTCCCCACTTTGCCTTCTAATAAATTTAGAGTATCTGGTTTTATGTCAAGGTCTTTGATCCACTTGGGCTTTAGTATTGTATAGGGTGATAATTACTGTTCTGTTGCATTTCACTACATGCAGACATCCAAGTAGACCAGCAGCATTTGCTGAAGATGCTATCATTTTTTTCTGCTGTATGGTTTTGGCTTTTTCCTCAAAAATCAAGTACCTATAAGAGTCTGTGTTTATTTCTGGGACTTCAAATTGGTTCTGTTGCTCAACTTGTTTGTTTCTATGGCAGTACCATGTAGTGTTTATTACTATTGTTCTGTGGTATAGTTTATAATCAGGGATGTTGCTACTGTCAGTGTTCTTTTATTGTACAGAATTTTTTTTTGCTATTCTGGGTTATTCATTTTTCCATATGCAGTTAATGGTGGCTCTTTCCAGGTCTGTAAAGAATTATGTTGTAATTTTGAGGGTAATTTCATGAATCTGTAGCTTTCTTTTTAGCACCTCATGATACCACATACTTGGACACAAAACAAGCATCAGTAAATAAAAGCAAGTTTGAAATACCACGTTGTATTTATCAGACCATCAGGGATTAAATCTAGACTTTAACAACAACAGAATGCGTACAAACTCACGGAAACTGAACAACTCTACAATTAATGGCCACTGAGTAAAGGAGGAAATAAAGAAAAATATTAAATACTTTCTGGAATTCAATGAATATGAAGGCACGGCATACCCAAACTTATGGGACACAATGAAAGCAGTGCTAAGAGGAAAGTACATAGAATTAAGTGCATTCATGGAGACAGCTCATACTAGCAACTTAACATCTCACTTGAAACCTGCAGAGAAGAAGAAGAAGAAGAAGAAGAAGAAGAAGAAGAAGAAGAAGAAGAAGAAGAAGAAGAA
>NW_026596240.1:5577263-5628820 GCF_907164565.1 Psammomys obesus | reverse complement strand
AAGAAGAAGAAGAAGAAGAAGAAGAAGAAGAAGAAGAAGAAGAAGAAAGGATGAAACACACCCAAGAGGAGTCCAAGGCAGGAAATAATCAAACTCAGGACTGAAATCAATAACTTAGAAACAGAGAGAAAAATACAAAGAAAGAACACACACAAGAAATGGTTCTTTGAGAAAATCAGCAAGATAGACAAACACTTAGCTAAACCAACTAAAAGACAGAAGAGAGAGAATGTCAAAACTAATAAACTCAGAAATGAAGCAACAGACACTGAAGAAATCCAAAGAATCATTAGGTTGTAATTGTAAAGCCTGTGTGCCACACAATAGGAAAATCTTAATGAAATAGATTATTTTCTTGATAGATACCATTTATCAAAGTTAAATCAAGATCAGGTTAACCATTTAAATAAACTTAAAACCACTAAAGAAATAGAAGCAGTCATCAAAAGCCTCCCAAACAAAAAGAGCCCTGGGTCAGAAGATTTTAGCACAAAATTCTACCAGACTTTTAAATAAGAACTAAGAACAATATTCCTGTAACTATTCCAAAAATAGAAACGGAGGGAGCATTATCAAAATCATTCTATGAGGCTAGAGTTACCCCAATAACTAAAACACATAAAGAACCAACAAAGAAAGAGAATTTCAAACCAATCTCCCATATAAATATTGATGCAAAAATACTCAATAAAATACTTGCAACCAAATCCAGGAACACAATAAAAATATCACCCAACATATCGAGTAGGTTTCATCCCAGGAATGCAGGGATGGTTCAACAATTGAAAACCCATCAGCATAATCTACCATATAAACAAACTGAAAGAAAAAAACATGATCATCTCATTAGATGTTGAAAAGGCCTTTGACAAAATCTAGTACCACTTCATGTTTAAAGTCTTGAAGAGATCAATGATACAAGCCACATACCTAAACACAATAAAGGAATATACAGTAAGCTAACAGCCAACATCGAGTTAAATGGAGAGAAATTTAAAATGATGCCACTAAAATCAAGGACAAGTCAAGACTTCCCACTCTTACCTATCTCTTCAATACAATACATGAAGTTATAGCTAGAGCAATAGGACAAGCAAAGGAGATCAGGTGAATACAAATTGGAAGGAAAAAAGTAAAAATATAGCTATTCGCAGATAATATGATAGTATACATAATTGACCCCCAATATTCTACCAGAGAACTGCTACAGCTGATAAACACTTTTAGCAAGTGTTCATACAATATTAACTCATAAAATGCCTTATTTTATACAAGCCACAAAAGGGCTGAGAAAGAAATTGGGGAAACTACACTCTTCACATAAGCCACAAATAATATAAAATATCCTGATGTAACTCTAAACAAACAAGTGAAAGGCCTGTAGAACCACACTTCCTCAAGATCCAGTTACACCACTTCTAGGCATATATCCAAAATATCCTCCAGATACACAACAAGGACATTTGTTCAACCATGCCTGCAGTAGCTTTATTCATAATAGCCAGAACCTGGAAACAACCTAGATATCCATCAACACAGGAATGGATACAGAAATTGTGGCACATTCACACACTGCAATACTACTCAACAATTAAAAATAAGGAAATCATGAAATTTGCAGACAAATAGTGGGATCTAGAAAAGATCATCCTGAGTGAGTATCCCAGAAGCAGAAAGACATGCACGGAATGTACTCACTCAGAAGTGGATATTAGACCTAAAAGATAGGATAAACATATTAAAATCTGTACACCTAAAGAAACTAAACAAGAAAAAGGACCCTTCTTGTAAGGGGTAAGACGATCAATCCTCACTTAGAAAGACAAATGGGATGGACATTGGAAGTAGGAGAAAACAAGAAACAGGACAGGAGCCTACCATAGAGGGCCTCTGAAAGGGTATACCTAGCAGTGTATCAAAGCAGATGCTGAGACTCATAACCAAAACTTGGGCAGAGTGCAGGGAATCATATGAAAGAAGGGGGAGTTAGTATGACCTGGAGAGGAAGGGAGCACCACAAGGAACAAATATATCTGGACACCGGGGTGTTTTCTGAGACTGATTCTCCAACCAAGAACCATGTATGGATATAATCCAGAACCTCTTCTTGAGTATAGCCATGGCAGATCAGCATCCAAGTGGGTACCCTATTAAGGAGAACAAGGACTATCTCTGACATGAACTCAGTGGTGGGCTCATTGATCTCCCCCTCCCTAAAGGAGGAGCAGCCTTGCTAACCCACAGAGAAGGACACATTGCAGCCAGTCCTGATGAGACCTGATAAACTAGGGTCAGATTGAAGGGGAAGAGGACCTCCGCTATCAGTGGACTTGGAGAGGGGCAGGCAGGATATCAGGGAGGGAGGATGGGACTGGGAGGTAAAGAAGGAGGGGGCTACAGCTGGGATACAAATTACATAAACTGTAATTAATATAAAAACTAAAATTAAAAAAATTACAATTACATTGTGATTGAATTTCTAAGAAATTACAGCATCTTTCCACACCAGACAATGGTTACAGTTTGGGATTTTTAGGTAAGCAAACATATATTATGAATTCTTATGTAGAAGCTCGCTTGGGTTCAAAACATATGGAGAATAATGGCAGGGCTTGGAAGAGCATAGTGTAGGTTGATATAAGCCACAGGAGGCCTCAGGCAGCATTAGAGAATTAGTAATATGAGGCAAATCTACAGTTATCTTGACACACAGAAAGTTCGACCTTTGCACTCCTCAAGAACAGGTGATTATTGGCAAGTCTTAGGGACTGTAAATATTAAAAAGAATATTTCTATCTTTTTTTTTAACCACGGAAGAAAGTTAAAAACTGAAGTTTGTCTACAGTAATTTTTCCTGCTGCAGAAGTTGAATGTAAGCCTTAGGAGTATGTGTTAGCCACTATCACAACAGAGATCACCACAGTTTAGTTTTGGGTTCTTTTTTGTTTTGTTTTATTTTGTTTGTTTGTTTTTTCTTTACAATTCTGTTATTCTTTTTTATTATTTTAATTATAATTTATTTTCTTTCTATCCCCCCTCTAGTTCCCTCCTTTCTCCCCTCTCAATCCCTTTTTTCCTCCCCCTTCTCCACACACTCCCCTCCCCAAGTCCACTGGTATAGGAGGGTTTCTTTTTCTTCCTTCTGATCCTAGTCTGTTAGGTCTCATCAGAAGTGGCTGCATTGTCTTCCTCTGTGGCCTGGTAAGGCTGCTCCCCCTTCAGGGGGAGATGAACAAAGAGCAGGCCAATCAGATCATGTCAGAAGCAGTCCCTGTTCCCATTACTGTGGAACCCACTTGGACACTATACTGCCATGAGCTACATCTGTGTAGGGGTTCTAGGTTATCTCCATGCATGGTACTTGGTTGGAGTATGAGTCTCAGGAAAGACACCTGTGCTCAATTTTTTTGGTTCTATTGCTCTCCTTGTAAACCTCCTGTCCTCTCCAGCTCTTACTATTATTTCCCGCTTCTTTCATGAGTTTTCCTGCATTTGCCCAAAGTTTGGCCATAAGTCTCAACATCTGCTTTAATAGTCTGCAGGGCAGAGCCTTTCAGAGGCCCTCTGTGGAAGCTCCTAACTTGTTTCCTGTCTTCTTCTTCTTCTGGTGTCCATCCTCTTTGCCTTTCAGAGTGGGGATTGAGCATTTTAGCCAGAGTCCTCCCTCAAGATTAGTTTCTTGGGAGGGGGCAAGATGGCCGTGCAGGGAGGACTCTCATTCTGAGGAGCAGCACAGTAGGATCAGCACAGTGACCAGCAATCAGAACTCTCGGCCATAAAACACAAGTGATTGTGTTTCCCAAGTGAGAGGATACCCCATGGTGAGGGATTCAATCAGTTTTTAACTCACCTGGCTAAACCGCAGAAGAGGTCCCAGTTCTGATAGACCCTTGGTTGCCAGCCTAGATCCACAAGCCAATGTGCTCTGGTCATTGTCCCAGACTGAAATGTGCGCACCACACCATCAGGTCACCCAGACATCCCCTGGAAAAGACTCGGGTTCTGCAGGCAACCCAGGAGCCAGCCCAGAGCCATAGCTGGGGACCCAGGCACAGAGCCTTGCCTGTGTGCCTGATTTGCTGTCCCAGTTAGAACTGTGGGCTCCAGGGGACCAAAGACTGAGTTTCTCTGTTGGGTGCAAACCCACAGGGAGGGAATTGGCTGGTCTGATCTCAGAGCACTCAGACTACACTCCCACCCCGAAAAGGTCTCGGAAAAAATTGCCCAGTTTAGAGAGACGCCCAGGCTCCCAAAGGCAAGAAAGGCGGAGCCACTCACGTCTGTGCACGCCATCCCAGACAGAACTGCAATCCCCAAAGCAAAGACTGGGTATCCCCGTCAGGAGGAAACCCCACAGCGGAGGGATCATCAAGACTAATGCTCAGGACACCCAGCACCAAAAGACTTTCTGGATTCACGCAAACTCTAGGCTCTAGCCTTCTACTGCAGGCAGGATTGCTGTGCTCAGCCTCCATTATTGAATATCCCTAGGGCACTGGGGCACACAGCTGCATCCTCAGATCTACAAAAGCCAGGGAGCCATTACCGCAGCCCTCAGATACTGTGCAAAGGATCAACGAGTTATCCCTAGCTAGAATGACAAAACTGTGGGAATCCCTGGTCCTTCAAGAGGGCTGCACCCAAAAATTACACCTTAAGAGCAACAGCTGCTGCTCAATAAATTCAGAGCAAGAAACACAGCAGCAGGACAGCCATCAACTCTGCTGAGTTGAGGAGAGCCTTCTTAAATACCACAGTTACCATAAAGGTCCATACACCTGATGTGAACTGTGACAATTCCTGAGAAGCACCACTATTCAGTTGACCATACCCAAAAAGCAGAGGAGAACTTCAGAACCCTACCAAGTGGATTCTCCCCATGCCAGGACTCAGCAGGCACCAGAAATTAACAGACAATACCTGAGACAGAGATATGGGTAGAGGCCAGTGAAAAAGTACAACCAACAAAAGGCAAAACAACATGGCATCCCTAGAACCCAGTTAACCAGGGGCAAGAAGCCCTGGACACCCTAACATAAGTGAAATTCAAGAAGATGACCTAACATCCATGCTAATGAAGAGGTTAATGGAGAAAGTAAATAAAATGCATAAAGAATTAGGGGAAGAAATAATAAAACAGATTATGGTCATCCGTAAAGAAATACAGGAAGATGCAGCCAAACAGTCTGTGTTACTGAAAGAAATAAAAGAAAGAGAGGAACGCTTAAAAAAACAGCTGAAGGAATTTAAGGAAAAACAGGAAAATACAGTCAGACAGGTAAAGGAAATCAACAAAACGGTTCAAGATCTGAAGATAGAATTGGAAGAAATAAAGAAAACACAAATGGAGGAAATCATGGAGAGGGAGAACCTAGGAAAGAAAACAGGAACTACAGAGGTAAGAATAACCAACAGACTACAAGAGATGGAAGAAAGAATCTAAGATGTGGAAGATACAATGGAAGAAATTGATGTATCCGTCAAAGAAAATAATAAATCTAAAAAATTCCTGACACAAACCATCCAAGAAATCCAAGACAACATAAAAAGACAAAACCTAAGAATAATAGGAATAGAGGAAAAAAAAAAAGATTGCCTTCTCCAAGGTCCAGAAAATATTTTCAACAAAATCATTGAAGAAAATTTCCCCAACTTAAAGGGGAAGCCTATAAGAATACAAGAGGCCTACAAAACACCTAATAAATTAGACCAAAAAAGAAAACCCTCCCGTCACCTAATAATCAAAACAGTAAGTATACAAAACAAAGAAAAAATACTAAAAGCTGCAAGGGAAAAAGGCCAAGTAACATATAATGGCAAACCCATCAGAATCACACCTGACTTCTCAACAGAAACTATGAAAGCCAGAAGAGCCTGGATGGATATCATGCAGAGCCTAAAAGAACACAGATGTCAGCCTAGGCGACTGTATCCAGCAAAACTCTCAGTCCTCATAGACAGAGAAAACAAGATATTCAACGACAAAAACAAATTTCAACAATACCTACACACAAATCCAGCATTACAGAAGATACTAGAAGGAAAAATACAACCCAAGAAAACTAACTACTTTCAAGAAATCATAGGAAATAAATAACCTCAGTACAGCAAAACAAAAGTAGCCAGACATACAAACACACTACCATGGCCAAAATCAATATCAAAGGATCTAACGGCCACTGGTCATTAATCTACCTCAACATCAATGAACTCAATTCTCCAATAAAAAGACACAGACTAACGGAATGGATGCGTAAACAAGACCCAACAATCTGTTGCATACAAGAAACACACTTAAATCAGAAAGATAGACATTACCTGAGAGTAAAGGGTTGGAAGAAGTTTTTCCAAGCAAATGGACTCAAGAATCAAGCAGGAGTGGCCATCCTAATATCTAATAAATTAGATTTCCAACCAAAATCAATCAAAAGTGATAAAGAAGGACACTTAATACTCATCAAGGGAAAAAATCCACCAGGAAGATATCACAATCCTAATCATCTATGCCCCAAATGCAAGGACACCCACATTTGTAAAAGAAACTTTAATAAAACTTAAATCACACCCACAAAATAATAGTGGGAGACTTCAACACCCCACTCTCAACAAAGGACAGGTCAACAAAATAGAAATTAAACAAAGAAACAATAACTCTGAGAGAGGTCATGAATCAAATGAACCTCACAGATATCTAAAGAACCTGTCACCCAAAATCAAAACAATTTACCTTCTTCTCAGCACCTCATAGAACCTTCTCCAAAATAGACCATATACTTGGTCACAAAGTAAGCTTAAACATATACAAGAAGATTGAAATAATCCCTTGTATCCTATCTGATCACCATGGACTAAAACTTGACCTCAATGACAAAAATAGCAAAAGGCCTACACACACATGGAAACTGAACAACTTGCTTTTAAATGACAGCTGGGTCAGAGAAGAAATAAAGAAAGAAATTAAAGACTTCCTAGAATTCAAAGAAAATGAAGGCACAACATACCCAAACTTATGGTACACAATGAAAGCAGTGCTAAGAGGAAAGTTCATAGCACTAAGTGCCTTCAAAAAGAAATTCGAAACATCTCATGCAAACAACTTAATGGCTCACTTAAGAGCCCTAGAAACAAAAGAATCAGACACACCAAACAGGAAAAGACGGCTGGAAATAATCAAACTCAGGGCTGAAATCAATCAATTAGAAACAAATAAAACAATTCAAAGAATCAATGAAACCAAGAGCTGGTTCTTTGAGAAAATCAACAAGATAGAAAAACCCTTAGTCAAGCTAACTAAAAGGCAGAGAGAAACTATCCAAATCAACAAAATTTGAAACGAAAAGGGGGACATAGCCACAGACACTGAAGAAATCCAAACAATAATTAGGTCTTATTTCCAAAGACTATATGCCACGAAATTCGAAAATCTAAATGATATCGACAATTTTCTTGACGGATTCTACATGCCAAAGCTGCATCAAGATCAGGTAAACCAATTAAATAGTCCTATATTCCCTAAGGAAATAGAAGCTGTCATCAAAAGTCTACCATGCAAAAAAAGCCCAGGGCCAGATGGTTTCAGCACAGAATTATAACAGACCTTCAAAGAAGAGCTAATACCAATACTCTTCAAACTATTCCAGAAGATAGAAATAGAAGGAACACTACCAAACTCATTCTATTCTATCAAACACAGTCACCTTGGTAACTAAACCTCAGAAAGACCCAACAAAGAAAGAGAATTTAAGGCCAATCTCCCTCATGATCATTGATGCTAAAATACTCAACAAAATACTTGCAAACCAAATCCAAGAACACATCAACGACATCATCCACTATGACCAAGTAGGCTTCCTCCCAGTTATGAAGGAGTGGTTCAATATACAGAAATCCATCAATGTGATCCACCACATAAAAAAACTGAAGGAGAAAAACCACATGATCATCTCCTTAGATGCTGAAAAGGCATTTGACAAAATCCAACATCCATTCATGTTTAAAGTATTGTAGAGATCAGGGATACAAGGCACATACCTGATCATAGTAAATGCAATATACAGCAAGCCTATAGCCAACATCAAACTCAATGGAGAGAAACTGAAATCATTCCCACTGAAATCAGGGACAAGGCAAGGCTGTCCACTCTCTCCATATCTTTTCAACATTGTTCTTGAAGTCCTAGCTAGAGCAATAAGACAATTGAAGGAGATCAAGGGGATATAAATTGGAAAGGAAGAAGTCAATTTATCACTACTTGCAGATGATATGATAGTATACCTGAGTGACCCCAAAAACTCTACCAGGGCATTCCTACAGCTAATTAACACGTTCAGGAAAGTGGCCGGATACAAAATTAACTAAAAAAAAAATCAGTAGCCTTCCTGTATACGTAGGACAAAAGGGCCAAGAAAGAAATTAGGAAAACAATACCCTTCACAAGAGCCACAAAGGACATAAAGTACCTTGGTGTGAACCTAACCAAGCAACTTAAAGACTTGTATGAAAAAAATTTTCAGTCTGTGAAGAAAGAATTAGAAGAAGATATGAGAAGATGGAAAGATCTCCCATGCTCATGGCTTGGCAGGATTAGTATAATAAAAATGGCCATCTTACCAAAAGCAATCTACAGATTCAATGCAATTCCCATCAAATTACCAACACAATTCTTTACAGAACTTGAAAGAAAAATTCTCGCCTTCATACGGAAAAATGAGAAACCCAGAATTGCTCAAACAATTCTCTACAGTAAAAGATCTTCAGGAGGTATCTCCATCCCTGATCTCAAGCTGTACTAGAGCAACAATACTAAAATCTGCATGGTACTGGCATAGAAACAGAATGGTGGATCAATGGAATCAAATAGAAGACCCTGACATAAATCCACACACTTATGGACACCTGATTTTTGACAAAGATGCCAAAACCATTCAATGGAAAAAAGACAGCATCTTCAACAAATGGTGCTGGTGTAACTGGATGTCTACATGTAGAAAAATGAAAATAGATCCATACTTATCACCTTGCACAACACTGAATTCCAAGTGGATCAAAGACCTCAATATAAAACTGGACACATTAAATCGGTTAGAAAAAAAAGTGGGGAATACCCTTGAACTCATTGGCACATGAGACAACTTCCTGAATAGAACACCAACAGCATAGGCTCTAAGAGCAAAGTCAATAAATAGGACTTCATGAAACTGAAAAGCTTCTGTAAAGCAAAGGATACTGTCCTCAGAACAAAATGACAGCCTACAGATTGGGAAAAGATCTTTACCAATCCTATATCTGACAGAGGGCTAATATCCAGTATATATAAAGAACTAAAGAAATTAAACAGCAAAAAATCAAGTAATCCAATCGAAAAATGGGGTACAGAGCTAAATAGAGAATTCTCAATAGAGGAATATTGAATGGCAGAGAAACATTTAAAGAAATGCTCAACCTCATTAGCCATCAGAGAAAGGCAAATAAAAACGACCCTGAGATTTCACCTTACATCCATCAGAATGGCTAAGATCAAAAACTCAAGAGACAACACATGCTGCAGAGGTTGTGGAGAAAAGGGAACCCCACTCCGCTGCTGGTGGGAATGTAAACTTGTACAACAACTCTGGAAAGCAATCTGGTGCTTTCTCAGACAACTAGAAATAGCACTACCTCAAGATCCAGCTATACCACTCATAGGCATATATCCAAAAGATTCTCAAGTACACAATAAGGACATTTGCTAAACCATGTTTGTAGCAGCCTTATTTGTAATAGCCAGAAGCTGGAAACAGACCAGATGCCCCTCAGTGGAGGAATGGATGCACAAATTGTGGTATTCCATTGTGGTATACACAATGGCATATTACTCAGCAATAAAAAGCAAGGAAATCATGAAATTTGTAGGTAAATGGTGGGATCTGGAAAAGATTATCCTGAGTGAGCTATACCAGAAGCAGAAAGATGCACACGGTATATACTCACTCACATAGACATATAATATAGGATAAACCCACTAAAATCTGTACATCTAAAGAAACTAATCAAGAGGGAGGACTCTTGCTAAAATGCTCAATTCCTATCCAGAAAGGCAAAGAGGATGGACATCAGAAGAAGGAGAAAAGAGGGAACAAGTCAAGAGCCTGACACAGAGGACCTCTGAAAATTTCTGCCCTGCAGACTATCAATGTAGATACTGAGACTTATGGGCTACCTTTGGGCCAAATGCAGGGAATCTTAAGAAAGAAGTGGGAAATAGTAAGATCTGGAGAGGACAGGAACTCTATAAGAAGAGCAACAGAACCAAAAAACTCTGAGCACAGGGGTCTTCCCTGAGACTGCTATTCCAACCAAGGACTATGTATGGAGATAACCTAAGACCCCTGAACAGATGTAGCCCATGGCAGTTCAGTATCCAAGTGGGTTCCATTGTAATAGGAACACGGACTGTCTCTGACATGAACTGATTGGCCTGCTCTTTAATTACCTCCCTCTGAGAGGGAAGCAGCTTTACCAGGCCACAGAAGAAGACAATGCAGCCACTCCTGATGAGACCTAATTGACTAGGATCAGAAGGAAAGAAAAGAAGTCCTCCCCTATCTCTGGACTTGGGGAGGGGCATGCAGGTAGAGGGTGGAAGAAGGGAGGGATTGGGACGGGAGGGGGAGAGAACCACAGGGGGGATACAAAGTGAGTAAAGTGTAATTAATAAAGAAAAAAAATTCTACATTAAAAAAAAGATTAGTTTCTTTAGGTGTACATATTTTTGTAGGTTTATCCTATATTATATATCTATATGAGTGAGTATATACCATGTGTGTCTTTCTGCTTCTGGGATAGCTCACTCAGGATGATCCTTTCCAGATCCCACCATTTACCTGCAAATTTCATGATTTCATTGTTTGTAATTGCTGAGTAGTAGTCCATTGTGTAGATGTACCACAATTTCTGTATCCATTCTTCCATTGAGGGGCATCTGGGTTGTTTCTAGCTTCTAAAGAAGTTGAAAAGCAACAAGTCAAGTAATCCAATTAAAAAATGGTGAACAGAGCTAAACAGAGAATTCTCAATAGGGGAATATCAAACGGCAGTGAAACACTTAAAGCAATGCTCAATGTCATTAGCCATCAGGGAAATGCAAATTAAAACGACCGTGAGATTTCACTTTACACCCATCAGAATGGCCAAGATCAAAACTTCAAGTGACAACACATGCTGGCAAGGTTGTGGAGAAAGGGGAACCCTCCTCCACTGCTGGTGGGAATGTAAACTGGTACAACCACTCTAGAAATCATTCCAGTGCTTTCTCAGACAAGTAGGAAAAGAGCTTCCTTAAGATCCAGCTCTACCACTCCTAGGCATATATCCAAAAGAGGCTCAAGTACACAATAAGGATATTTGCTCAACCATGTTTGTAGCAGCTTTATTTTAATAGCCAGAAGCTGGTTTTGTTTTTTAATTATTAATTTCACTTGCTTTATATTCCAAGGGCAGTCCCCTCCTTCTTTTCCTCCCAGTCTTTCTAGAATGGGGTGGGGGGGGTAGGAAGGTCATTTTTACTATGTTAATACTACTAATCCAGGAGCATCGTCTAAAATCTTGAAGTTCCTTTATTTTCTATTAAATTTTTACTTTTCATATTAATTACATTTTATGTAATTTGTATCCCAGCTGTAGCCCCCTCCTTCATTACCTCCCAGTCCCATCCTCCCTCCCTCATATCCTCCCTGCCCCTCTCCAAGTCCACTGATAGCGGAGGTCCTCTTCCCCTTCCATCTTACCCTAGTTTATCAGGTCTCATCAGGACTGGCTGCAATGTCCTCCTCTGTGGCTTAGCAAGGCTGCTCCTCCCTTGGGGAGGGGGAGATCAACGAGCCCACCACTGAGTTCATGTCAGAGATAGTCCTTGTTCTCCTTAATAGGGTACCCACTTGGATGCTGATCTGCCATGGCTATACCCGAGAGGGCATTCTGGATTATATCCATACATGGTTCTTGGTTGGAGAATCAGTCTCAGAAAACACCCCGGTGTCCAGATATATTTGTTCCTTGTGGTGCTCCCTTCCTCTCCAGGTCATACTAACTCCCCCTTCTTTCATATGATTCCCTGCACTCTGCCCAAGTTTTGGTTATGAGTCTCAGTATCTGTTTTGATACACTGCTAGGTATACTCTTTCAGAGGCCCTCTATGGTAGGCTCCTGTCCTGTTTCTTGTTTTCTCTTACGTCCAATGTCAATCCCATTTGTCTTTCTAAGTGAGGATTGATCGTCTTACCCCTTACAAGAAGGGTCCTTTTTCTTGTTTAGTTTCTTTAGGTGCACAGATTTTCATATGTTTATCCTATTTTTTAGGTCTAGTATCCACTTCTATGTAAGTAATAGCGTGTGTGTCTTTCTGCTTCTGGGATACTCACTCAGAATGATCTCTTCTAGATCCCACTATTTGTCTGCAAATTTCATGATTTCCTTATTTTTAATTGTTGAATAGTATTGCAGTGTGTAAATGTGCCACAATTTCTGTATCCATTCCTGTGTTGATGGATATCTCGGTTGTTTCCAGGTTGTGGCTACTGTGAATAAAGCTACTGCAATAATGGTTGAACAAATGTCCTTGTTGTGTTCTTTGAATATATTTTGGATATATGTCTAGGAGTGGTATAGCTGGATCTTGAGGAAGCACTATTTCTATTTTTCTGAGAAAGCACCAGATTGCTTTCCAGAATGATTGTACAAGTTTACAATCTCACCAGCAATGGAGGAAGGTTCCCCTTTCTCAACAACCTCTCCAGCATGTGTTGTCACTAGAAATTTTGATCTTAGCCATTCTGATGGGTGTAAGTTGAAATCTCAAGTTGTTTTGATTTGTATCTTCCTGAAGGCTAAGGACATTGAACATTTCTTTCAGGGTTTCTCTGCCATTCTATATTCCTCTATAGAGAATTCTCTATTTAGCTCTGTACTCCATTTTTTAATTGGATTACTTGATTTGTTGCTGTTTAACTTCTTGAGTTCTTTATAAATTCTGGATATTAGCCCTCTCTCAGATATAGGGTTGTTGAAGACCCTTTCCCAGTCTGTAGGGTGTCGTTTTGTTCTGATGACAGTGTCCTTTTCTTTTCAGAAGTTTTTTTTTTTTTTTTAATTTCATGAGGTCCCATTTATTGTTTGTTGATCTTAGAGCCTGTGCTGTTGGTGTTCTTTTCAAGAAGTTGTCTCCTGTGCCAATGAGTTCCAGCATCTTCCCTACATTTCCTCTAACTGCTTTAGTGTGTCTGGTTTTATGTTGAGGTCTTTGATCCACTTGGACTTTTCTTTTGTGCAGGGTAATAAGTATGGATCTATTTATATTTTTCTGCATGTAAACCTCCAGTTAGACCAGCACCATTTGTTGAAGATGATGTCTCTTTTCCATTGAATAGTTTTGGCATCTTTGTCTGGGTCTTCTATCCTAAGACCATTGATCCGCCATTTTGTTTCTTTTCCAATACCATGCAGTTTTTATTACCATTGCTTTGTAGTACAGCTTGAGATCAGGGATGTAGATACCTCTGGATGACCTGTTGTTGTACAGGATCGTTTTGGAAATTTTTGGTTTTTTGTTTTTTCATATGACATTGATAATTTTTCTTTCAAGGTCTGTAAAGAATTGTGTTGGTAGTTTGGTGGAAATTGCATTGAATATGTAGATTGCTTTGGGCAGAATGGTCATTTTCATTATGTTAATCCCTCTGATCCATGAGCACGGGAGATTTTTCTATCTTCTGATAGCTTCTTTAATTTCTTTGTGACATTTTTGAGTAGACATGCTGCAGTTAATGGTGACTGAGTAAAAGAAGCCCTTCAGTTTTTCACATCTTTACTCAGCGAGCCATCTAACCAGCAAATAATAGTATCTTAACCAGATTGTCAGAGAGCAGTACATTAGGATAATACAGGCATAGGTCAATCACTTTAGCTATTATTATTCTGCATTTTCCCTCTCCTCTTTCTCTTACACGGTGATTCTTTTGAATGTGGCATATCTTTGTCATTTAAAACATTTCATTGCCTTTAATATAATTAATGGTGTAGCCAGATATGAATCTGCACCAACCTTAGTACATATTCTGGCTTCAGTGTTTTTATTTGCAATTCCTCTTTTCTTTACTTATCTTGGAAAATTAATAATTATTCCATTTTCATCATTAATTATGTAATTGTTATGTGATCATTCATATTGTTTATTATGTATTTATGGTGTTATAAGATGCATACTTTAATCTAATATAAACTTGTCTTTTAGTCACTTTTAAAACATGAGAGTCTGATAATATTTTAAGTTCTTTGTGCTTGTCCTGTACATTCTACTGTTGTCTTTTCCAAAGCTTCTCTGTATGGTTAGGAGCAATTGTATATAATTATTATGCTTTTGCTACATATATTATTCTAGTTATATTCATATGTACCTCTCATTATGCTACAAATATTTTATTTGTGTTTGTTTATCTCATTTTAATTGATGGTACATTTTAATGTAGTTAAGTGTGACATATAGCTTAATTAAACATTTACAATTCAACTTTTTTATATATTCCTTCATTCCTCATAATTTGCAATATCTAGTAATCACTATTCTACATGCAAGTGGACTTGCTTAACTTCTATAAATGTGAGAGAATATGCACTAGTTGCATGTATCAGGTTGCTTTAATTTAACATAACCTCCTTTAGTTTTATGCATTTTTTTCTGAATTTTTACCTTGTTTTTTTCATGTCTATGCATGCATGTCGACTATATGCTTGATGTCTGTGGTGATCAGAAGAGGGCCTCAAGTCACCTCAAACTGGAGTCATGGATGTATGTAGCAGCCACATTGTTACTGGGACCTTGAATAAGGTTCCCTCTGAGAGTAGAAATTGCTCTTACCCACTGTACTGTTTCTGCAACCCCAGTTTTATGCAATTTCACATGAAAGATACAATTTCATTCTTATTTATAGAATGAAAATACTTGATCCATTTTTATATTGGTGTCTACCTAGCCTGATTAACTTACATGGCTGTTGTGAATACTCTTTGTATAAACTGGAACTCTCTTTACTTTAGATATGTTACTGCAACAGAAATATCTGCTCATATGCTCTTGTATTTTCAGTGTATTTTTTTTTACAGAACCTGCATACTTATTTCCATATTGACTTGGCTAATTTACATCCCACAATCAAAGTATAAATGTTCCCTACCCAAATCTTCAACATATTATATTATTTTTTGAGAAATTATTTTCCTGTGCACACTGTCTTTGAAGGTGTTACACTCTGCCTTTATTACTTAAATGTTTCAAATATAGGCTGAGGCCACCACATTTCGTTATTTTCTGTATTTTTTATTATAACTACTCTGACTAAGTCAAGAGAATTACCTGCATTTCCTTAAAGGCTAATGATGTTTGACATGTTTCATAAAATTGTTGAAAATTTGTACATCCATTCTACAGAATAGTCTGTTATCTCGTTTTCCATTTACTGATTGCATGGTGTACATAAATCAAAGACCTTTTCTCATTTTATTACTTATCTCTTTTCATGCTAGAAATTGTTCTCTTTTCTGTTATGAAGCTTTTTAAGCTTGAAACACCTCTCTTTTTCCAAATCTTCCATTAGTTTATTGAGCTATTGTAGTCTTGTGTAGAAATTAATCATTTCTTCTGGTAAATTCCAGTGTTTTCAGGCATTTTTCACTAGTACTTTCAATGTTTCAGGGGTACATTTTGGTGTTTCATCATTTTGAGTTGCATTTTGTGTATAATGAGAGATAAAGCTCTAGTTTTGTCTAGATGTCTTTCAACATCTAAATACCTAGTTTTCTTCAGGTCACTTGTTAGAAGGCCTCTTCTTTCTCCAGTGCAAAGGTTTACTCCTTTGTTGAGTATCAGATGACCACTGTTGTGTGCATTTATTTCTGTGTCTAATGTTCTATTCCACTAGTATGTATGTCTGTTTTTACTTTAGTATTATTCTGCTTTTGTTACCATAGTTGTGTGATGTTTCAAAGTTACTTTTTTTTACATTCCTCTGCTGTACTGAATTTTTTGGACTATTCATGTCTTTTGTGACTTTTCCCCTTAGTTCTATGAAAACAATTATTAACATGGTGAAAAACACTGCACTGAGAGTCTACATTCATTTTATTTTTGTATTTGTGTAATTTTCTTTTTTGTGGGTACATCATATATGCTGGTTAGTTCTTTTCAACTTGACAAAAATAAAGTCACCATAGAGGGAAGTTCAATTGAGAAATTACCTCCATCAGGCTCATGTAAGAAAGTGATATGTTCTTCATTTTTGATTAACCAGAGAGGTTTGAGGCAGACCTAAACAGTTGACCCCAAGAGGTATAAGAAAGATAGCTGTACATGAGCATTGGAATAAACCACTAAAAACAACTTTTCTCCATAGTTCCTGCCTCTTTTCCAGTTGGAGTTCTTGCCCAGAATTCCTTCAGATACGTCCTATGATTAGGAAGTGCAAGCCAAAAGAACCCTTTCTTCCCAAAGTAAGTTTTAGTCTATGCTTGATCATAGCAACAGAAACCAAAACAGAGCATCATACTTCCTCAATCTGAAGGCTTACCTATTTCCTTGTTTCAGGAACATTCTCTTCAATTCTGATTTTAATTCGGAGTTTTGACTCATTCTTTGTTACTGTTTTTCTGGAATCCTGGTGATATGCATATTAGATCATTTATTCTTGTATAATGTTTTCATATTTTCTTCGTTACAACCTGCAAGCCTCCATTAACATTTACTTTTCCATATGTCATCCACTCTGTTAATTCTCTTCAACTACTTCTAATCTATTGAGAATCCCATCAGGATAATTTCAGCAAGTTAATACATTTGCTACCAGAATTGATTATGCTTCTGCTTTAATCTCAAGGATTCTTCTTTCCTGTAAGGTCCTGACCCTCATTCTTTGTTCCCCAAATTGCATAAACCTACTGAGAATTTAGCTTCATTTCTGTAATTATCTGACCTAATTTTTTTTTCTTTCTGTCAGCTCTTTTATATTTCAATCACTTATTTTTATGGCTCAAGGGAAAACCATCCAGAGCAATTAACATCACTTCTAAGAATCTTGTATTTTTTCATGTTTGACACTGCAAATCCTAGCTTCTCTGTGATGACTTCTAGTAGTAGATTTCTAATTATTTTCTGCATGGGATTGTTTCAAACAAACTAGTTGTCAGAGGAATAGGTAGAGCTTTCGTCTTGTGCATTTTTTTTTAAATAAATTGTACCTTGTTTAACCACTCTTAATAGCCGAAGATCTTATATATATCATATACATATGATAGATAGATAGAGTATAGATGATAGATAACTATATGTTAATGGTTTGTATATGTTGCCTCCATTTTCCTCAGATATCCCAAAGGTCTGGAAAGATGTATACCACTGATGGATCAGTGGTTAAGAGTACCAGCAGCTCTTCCAGAGCGTTCCGGTTTGGTTCCCAGCATGCACTGTAGCTTACAACCATCTGTTATTTCAGTTCCATGGTATAAGTATAAAGTTTAAATCCGTTAACTAGGATTCTCAATTTCTTGACCAAATGAGAGATTACTGCAAGACTCTGAGAACATGTCTGTGGAATTTATTCTTTATAAATAATAGGACATCCATTTTGTAGAATAAAACTTTTAGTGAGAAGCTGGTCATCTAGTGGTATTAGGATGTTCCACAAAAGATTCATGACTGCTTTATTATACTACCTTTAACCACATTTACCTTGACCTCCAAGCACTTACTTATGAAGATGGTCCATAGCAGAGAGTCCTTGCCAGATGAATTCCAATTCTCAAATGCAATAGACCACAAGAGAAATCATTTTCTCCCATGGAATTTTCCAAATGTGAGCTCAACAATACTTTTATCAGTCATGTTTCTAATCCATTAGCAATATTGACTTTGCCGTGAAATGAGAGTAATTCAATTTCAGATTATACTATAAAGCTGAAATCATTATAGCTTTGCCTGCTAGTTTCATAGCAGTTATGGCTCTGTCAGGTTCTTTTGATAAAGTTTTATATTTCAAGTTTTATCATCATGCATTAAAAAAAAAACTCTATCCCAGTGACTTTTGAAATAGAATAGGCTCTTATGAGAATTCAATGGCAGCCTTTATTCCAAGATGAACATTGTGTCTTATACTAGGTAATCTGTATTCTCAGATGCGGGGTTGAGGAATTTTCATAAAATGACAATTGATTATTAAGTCTACTATACTTTAGTACTGGACCATACTCTCTGGGATACCTAACCATTCCTGATCTCCTAATGCATGGATTGTCTCTCAATTCTATAATCTTGCTGCTTGATTTAAACTGGCATGCTGTCTTTGTCTTCTGAAAATGCAAAGGCAACAAATAATTCTCGCACTGAAGGAAACATAACATAGAGAGTATTGAATAATGTCAATAGCAGTCTTAAATGCATTGAGGACTTTCTATATTTCAGTTTCTAATATGTTACAACCAGTATTCAGATCCTAGACTGTACTCTGAGGACATCATATTGTGTGATATGTATTCTAGGCTAGAAATTAGATTAATTCACCAATAAATGAACTGATAATATTTCTGTCTGTCTTTGTCTCTCTGTCTCTCTCTCTCACATACACACACACCTCCCAAGTATGACACACAATTTAGGTTGCTCTTTTATTATGCTAAGGATTGTGTCCTGCGCTTTGCTTATATTTGGCAAGTGTTCTGCCAATAAGTCCAGAAGATATATACTTTAATGAAAGAATTTATTTTAAATAGTTTTTTATTTTTATTATGTATATGTGTGTTTTGTGTGCATGTGTATGTATGTGTGTTTGTTGTATGCCTCTAATGTGCAGGTACCCACAGACACCAGAAGAAGGCATCAAATTCTCTTTAATTGGAGATGCAGATTTTTGGGAGCCACCGCTCCTGGATGATGGAAACTTAACTCTAATCCTTGCAAGTGTAGCGAGTACTCTTAACCACTGAGCCATCTCCTAGCACAAATGGTAGATTTTTTAACACCAGATGGAGACACTGCTGGCAAGATACCTCTTAAAGGAGAATCTTGAAATGGTGCATACTTTTTGTGTTTTCATTTCATTTGTTTATGTTTTTTAGATTTTTCTCTTGAATCTTTTAAGTACCCTAGTGAATACTTATACATCACACTTTCTTTTCTGAACACTATGAAACAGGAAAGTAAGCTAATCTTTATTTCACATTGCTGATAAGTGAATTGTTTTATTTTATTTTTTTATTAATTACACTTTATTCACTTTTATCCCCCATAAGCCCCTCCCTCCTCCCCTCAGAATCCCACCCTCCCTCCCCTAGACTAAGATCAGAAGGAAGGAGAAAAGTGAAATTTTAACATTTCACTTATTTCACATTTTTAACATGAGTTCTTGATCTCTTGGAAAGAACACTTGTGCTTAAAGATGATTGAGCCTTAATAGAGTTTTGCAACTTATGCTTTAGGTAAACTATTCAAATAATATCAAATCTCATTTACTTGTGTTAAAATAACTCTTCTTTTTTCAAATTAAAAATATTATTAACAATAAAATCATCATAGACTTTCTGTCTACAAGATAAGGTCTAAGAAGGCAGAGACTGAAGAGAGTGAAAAATACATTTAATACTATAGTTGGAATATACTGGGAGCAAGGTCCTCATTTGTGAATCTGACAATAGCATAAGACAGCATCTTTATAAAGGTTTTACCACTAATTATTCCAGATTACAATCCATATTGCAAATTATAAAAAGATATCATTAACTTTAATTGCATATGGGGTTTGCCTGAATGTATGTCTGTGGAAATACATGGAGGAATTGTCCACAG
Source organism: Psammomys obesus (assembly GCF_907164565.1). NCBI lineage: Eukaryota > Metazoa > Chordata > Mammalia > Rodentia > Muridae > Psammomys > Psammomys obesus. The sequence goes on along the minus strand of NW_026596240.1, from coordinate 5,608,959 downwards.
AGACAAGGGCTAGGCATCAGATCACCGGAAACTGCAGTTACAGAGAGCTCTGAGCTGTTAAGTGGGAATTGGGAACTGAACTGGGGTTCTCTTGAAAAGCAGAAAGTTCTCTTATACACTAAGCCATCTTTCTAGCCACAAAGCCTCTCTTTGTGAATCTATTACTTAGCTCATTTTCAAACCTCTTTCTTTTCTTTTTATTTTTTTCATTTATTAATTTAGTCAAGTTGCAGTCTGATTCCAGCCCTCTCCCTCCTCTCTTTCCAGAGCCACCCTCACACCCCCATCCCTCCATCCCCCCATCCCTGCTCTCTTTTTTTTCAGATAAGGGGAAGACCTCAAGGAGTACCAACCTACCCTGACAACTCAAGTCTCAGCAAGAATAAGAGCATCCTCTCCCGCTGAGGCCAGGCCAGGCAGCCCAGCTGTGGGAAAGGGATATACAAACAGGCAAAAGAGACAGCCCCTACGGCCACTGTTAGAGGACAGACATGATGACCAGGTTGCACATCTACTACATCTGTGTAGGGGGTCTAGTCCCGGCCCATGCGTGTTGTCTAGTTGGTGGTTCAGTCTCTATGAGCCACTACCGGCCCAGATCAATTTACTCTGCAGGTTTTCTTGTGGTTTCCTTGTCACTCTAGCTCCCTCAGTTCTTCCTCCAACTTTTCCACAAGACTCTATCAGATTGCCCTATTGTTTGGCTGTGGATCTCTGCATCTGTTTCCACCAGCTTCTGGATGAAGCCTCTCAGATGACAATAATGCTAAACTCCTCTCTGTAATCATAACAGTATGATTAACAGTGACAAGGGTTTGGTTCTGTCCCATGTGGTAAGCCTCAAGTTGGGCCAGTCATTAGTTTGCCATTCCCACAATCTCTGCTCCATCTTCATCCATACTCTTATTGCTGGTAAGACAAATTATGGGTCAAAGATATGTGGGTGGGTTGGTGACCCCTTCCTCCACTGGGAGTGCCAGCTGGCTATCGGCTACTTTAGGCTCCAAATCTCAGACTGCTAGAAGTCTCATCTAGAGTCACTCATATAGATTCCTGGAGCACCTTCCCACTATCCCAGAGATGCTGGCCTTCTTCACTGATTTTCATTCCCTCTCCCGGTCTCCACCTTAAAACTTCCCCCACATTTACTCTGGAAACACCTGATCCCTACCGCCACTAACTTCCCCATTTCCTCTCCCATCCAGTTTCCTCTTTCCATTAACTTAAAATGTCTATTTTATTTCCTCTTCTGAGTGAGATTGAAGTATCTTCCATTGTGCCCACTTTGGCTTCTTTCAATCTCAGGATTACAGCATGGTTATCGTATACTTTATGGCTAACATCTATTTATAAGGGAGTACATACCATGCATGTCTTTCTGGGTCTGCTTACCTCAGTCCACATGATATTTTCTAGTTTCATCTATTTGGCTCCAAATTTCATGATGTACTTCTTTTTGAAAGCTGAGTAGTATTCCATTGTGTAAATATACCACATTTTCTGTATCCATTCTTCAGTTAAGGAACATCTAGGTTGTTTCCAGTTTCAAGCTATTAGAAATAAAACTGCTACAAACATGGTTGAGCAAATGTCTGTGTTGTATGGAGGAGCATCTTTTGCATATATGTTCAGAAGTGGTATAGCTGGAACTTGAGGTATATCTATATCCAATTTTCCAAGAAACCTCTAGATTGATTTGCACAGTGATTGTACAGTTTTGCACTCTCACCAGAATGGAGGAGTGTTTTGTTTTGTTTTGTTTTGTTTTTTTGCTCCACAGACTCACCAGCATGTGCTGTCTCTTGAGATAGTTATTTACCTATTACTATTATTTTCTCCACAATTTTATAATATATATCTCAATTGAAGACCCTTCTCTCAACTCTCCTAATCTCACCCACCTTCCCTCTTCCCCTCATCTCCTTCCCTTTGTCCACTGAAAGGGGGGGGGGGCTCCACTATTGCCATCTGCCCATGGCTTGTGAAGTCTCATCTTTCTCTGAAGGCTTCCAATTCTGCATCATCAGGAGTCAGTGATCAGAGAGCAGTCAATTGAGTTCATGATAGAGGCATCTCCTGCTCCCCACACTCAGAAATCCACATGGAGACTAAGCTGCCAGTAGGCTACATCTGAACAGGGGGTCTAGGTCCTCTCAATGCATGGTTCTCCGTTGGTGCATCAGTCTCTGCAGGACCCCCTGGGCTCAGATCTTTTTGGTTTGTTGCTTTCCTTGTGGGGCTCCTGTCCCCTCCATGTACCTCCAGTCCCACCCCTCTCTTCCTTCATGAGACTTCTTGTGCTCTGCCCAAAGTTTGGCCTTGAGTATCAGAATCTGCCCTGATCCCATATTGAGTGAATCCTTTCAGAGAACCCTCTGTAGGCTCACATCCTGTTTCTTCTCTTCCTATCCGGTGTCTATCCTGTTTGCATTCTGAATGAGATTTATGTATCCTCCCTAGGGTTCTCCTTAGTGTTTAGCTTCTTTAGATCTGTAGATGGCTGTCCTATATTATACAGCTAATATTTGCTTATTAGTGAGTATATACCATGCCTGTCTTTCTGTTTCTGTGTTATCTCATTCAGGATGATCTTTTCTAATTATCACAAGTTGCCTGCAAATTTCCTGATTTCCTTGTTTTTAGTAGCTGAGTAGGATCCCATTGTGTAGATGTGCCAAAATGTCTGTATCCTCTGTTGAGGGACATGTAGGTTTGTTTCCAGATTTTGACAATTACAAATAAAGCTTCTATGAACTATGAACATAGTTGAGCAAATGTCCTTATTGAATGGTGGGGCATCTTTTGGGAATACGCCCAGGAGTAATATAGTTGCATTTTGGGATAGTGATATTCCCAATTTTCTGAGAAAGCACCAGGTTGATTTCCAAAATCAAAACCTGATTTCCAAAATCTGAGTACAGGTATGCACTCCCACCAGCAATGGAGGAGTGTTTTCCTTCCTCCACATACTCACCAGCATGTACTGTCACTTGAGTTTTTGATCTTAGCCATTCTGACTGGTCTAAGATGCAATCTCAGAGTCATTTTCATTTTCATTTCACTGATAACTATGGATATTGGACATTTCTTTAAGTGATTCTTGGCCATTATACATTCTTCTGTTCAGAATTCTCTGCTTTCCTCATTCATTCTGTAGGTTATGGTTTTGCCCTATTGACAGTGTCCTTTCCCTTGCAGAAGTTTATCAGTGTTATGAGGTCCCATATATTAATTGCTGAGCTTAGTGCCTTAGCTATTGATGATCTACTCAGAAAGTTGTCTCTTGTACCAATCAGTTCAAAGCTATTCCCCCTTTCTCTTCTGTTAGAGTTATTGTATTCAGTTTTACATTGAGGTCTTTAATCCACTTGACTTTAGTTTTGTGCAGGGTGATAAATATGGATCTATTTACATTCTTCTACATGTAGACATCCAGCTAGACCAGCACCATTTGTTAAAGATACTTTTTATTTTCATTGTAAGGTTTTGGTTTCTTTGTCAAAAATCAATTATCCATAGGTGTTTGAATTTATTTCTGAGTTTTCAATTCAATTCCATTGATTAAAACTTGCATAACCTGTTTTTATGCAAGTATCATGTGGTTTTTATTACTGTTGATATGTAGTACAGCTTGATGTCATGGAAGTTCTTTTATTGTAAAGAATTGCTTAGGCTATGTTAATTTTTTAATTATTTTTTCATATGAAGTTGAAGATTGTTATTTTCAGTTATGTAAAGAATTATGTGGGATTTTGATGGGAACTGCATTGTATATTGGTTTTGGTAAGATGGACATGTTAATCCCACTGATCCATGAGATTGGGATACCTTTCCATCTTCTGATATCTTCTTTAATTTCTTTCTTCAAAGGCTTGAAGTTCTTGTCATATAATTCTTTCACTTGCTTGGTTAGAGTTTCACCAAGCTATTTTGTATTATTAGTGATAATTGTGAAAGACTTTATTATTATTGTTCCTTTCTCAGCCTGTTTATAACTTATATAAAGAAGGAGTACTAATTTTTTAAAGTTAATTTTATATCCAGCCACTTTGATGAAGGTGTTTATCAGCTATACGAGTTTTCCAGTAAAATTTTGGTGCTCACCTATTTATATTATTACATCATCTGTGAATAGTCATACATAGATGTCTTCCTTTCTAATTCTATCTTCTTGATCTTCCTTAGTTGTCTTATTGAAGCTAGAACTTCAAGTACTATATTGAATAGATTCAGAGAGAGTGGGCAGTATGAATCAAATAAACCTAAAAGATATCTATAGAACATTCTACCCAAACACAAAAGAAAATACTGAACACCTCATACAACATTCTCCAAAGTTGAGCACATTGTCACTCACAAAGCAAACACAGGGAAATTGAAATAATTCCTTTTATTTTTTCAGACCACCATAAAAGCTGGACTTCAACAACCATAGAAACAACATAAAGCCTACAAAGTCATGGAAACTGAACAAGTCTCTCCTCAATGAAAACTCAGTCAGAGAGCAAGTTAAAAAGAAAAGATTTTCTAGAATTCAATGAAAATGAAGGCACATCATACTCCAACTTAGGGGACCCATAAAAGCAGTTCTAAGAAGGAAGTTAACACTACTAAGTACCTTCATAAAGAAATTAGAAACTTTTTATACTTACATTTTAAAACTCACCTGAAAGCTCTAAAACAAAAAGAAGCAATCACACCCAAAAATATTAGAGAAGAAGAAAAAATCAAAATCATGGTTGATATTAGTAAATAAGAAACAAAGAAAGCAATACAAAGAATCAACAACAACAAGAGCTGGTTCTTTAAAAAAACCAACAAAACACACAAACCCTTAGTCAAACTAACTAAAAGACAAAGAGACAGTATCCAAATTAACAAAATAAAAATAAAAATAAAAATAAATATTTATTTATTTAACAAAATAAAAATAAAAATAAAAATAAAAAAAAATGAAAGGAGGAGATAATAACAGACACTGAGGAAATCCAAACAATCCTTAAGTCTTACTAAAAAATCCTGTTCTCTACAAAACTTAAAAATTGTTATTAAATGGATGAGTTTTTAATAAATACAATTTACCAAAGTTAACTCAAGATCAGGTAAACAATTTAAATAGACCAATAACCCCAAGGAAATAAAAACAGTAAGTAAAAGTCTCCCAACCTACAAAACCAATCTGCAAAAGTTCTGGGCCAAATGGTTTTAGTGCAGATTTCTACTAGTATTTCAAAGAAGAGATAATATCAATACTCCTCAATCTATTCCAGAAAATAGAAACAGAAGAAAACTTACCAAACACATTCTATGGGTCTACAGTCATGCAGATGTCTACACCATACAACTCAATCATGAAAGATAATTTCAAATCATCACCCATGTGAATATTGATGCAAAAATACTCAACAAAGTATTTACAAACAAAATCCAAGAACACATCAAAAAAAAAAAATCATCCACCATGATGAAGTAGACTTTCTCCCAGGAATGCAGTTATGGTTCGACACAGGAAAACCTGTCAATGTAATCTACCATATGAACAAACTGAAAAACAAACAAACAAAAAATGGGGGAGGGAGGAGAGCCAAGATGGCGACTAGCACACACAGTTTCTGAGCTGCAGAAGAGCTGAACTTCTGAGTTAGTGAGTGGAAGGACTTCTGAAACCAGGGAAACGACAGTGAGGCTTTCTGAACGACAGGGAACTTTGCACCAGGTAAGAACTTTGGTCTCTGGTCATCCGTGGACTTCTTTGGGGAAGGAGAGAAACAATCCTTTGATTTCCTTGCACTCCCCTTTCTTGGACAACCCTCCTCCTCAGCACAGCCAGCACATTGAGATTCTCAGCTCAGAGCTAACTGCCTGGGGTCTGGAGCAGCTGAGGCAGAGTTCCTAGCCCCTTAGCAGTAACTGCCAGCTGTGCCGGTCTTGGAGTCCCAGATCCGCAGCACCATCCTTCCAGGGTCCCATGTCTGCTAGCCACCATACTGGCTCCACAGGGTCTCTCAGCCACTGACTGTACAGCCGCCCAAACCCTTAGTGACAGATAATACACTATATACCCACCAAATCCCAGCAGACCCTCCATATAAGCTAGGCACACCAGGCACTGGACCTCCCAGGCCTGGAGAGCACAGAGGAAGGCCCCTAGGACTTCTCAGAAGGCATCTGGACCGGCATCCTAGTCTCTAGCTGCAGCTGGACTTTCTAACCTGGCTGCTGCAGCAGCACTGAGCTGGGAGAGCATGTCAGTCCTCCTGCATATGACCACGAAGGGCCAAACCAGAGAGCAGAGAGCTCAGATATCCCGATCCTTGCCAATGTGATTTGCTTGAGAGTGAGCGCACCCTTGAGTGTCTGCAGAGCCCCATATCCAGAGTCCTTCTAAAATAGAAACAAGGCATCGGACCCCGCACACCCACATACCTTCTATGGGAAACAGAGCGTCACTTGGGACATTGAAGCCCCTGATCTGCGGATCCAACTGAGGAGTTAAGAAAGATAAAGCTGGAAATTGCTCAACGACCATCACCAGGCTTGCTGCATATAGACTGCATGCACAAATAACCCCCTAGAAGCCTGCAAGGCAGAGCCCCTCCTAATACTCAAGGGTTCAACATTCTCTATCACTCTGTTCCTTGAGGCGCACACACACACACACACACACACACACACACACACACACACACCTACACACCTGCATTTGCCCTTTTGCGCCCATGTACATTACTCACAAAGGTACAGTTAGTGCACCAATGCTCACACTGAGGCCACAGGACTTCCCTGAGCTTCCTGAAGAACTCCCCAGACACCAGAGAGAGACAGTACCAGTCTGAGCTGTAGAATCCAGAAACAAACAAGGAAGATTTCAGATAAGCCAATGGCCAGGGATAGGCGAAAGAACATATCCAATATAAATCAGGACATCATGACTTCACCAGCAAACCCCAAAATTGATGGATACTCCAACTCATGAGAAGCACAGGAAAATGACTTTAAAGCTATGCTTACCCAATTATTGAGGCTCATAAAGAGGAAACAAACAATTCTCTTAGAGCAATAGCCATGCAAATTCAGACAGTTAAAGAGGAAATGAACACATCTATCAAAGATTTGGCCCGTCAATTGGAGGCAAAGAAAGAGGAAATGGACAAAATTCTTAAAGAAACACAGGCAAACATAGCCAAAGAAATGGAAGCACAAATAGAATACAATTAGTGGCATATGGAGAGGAAATGAACAACAACAAAAAAATAAAGACCATCGTAGAGAGACAGGAATCCACATTCAAACAGATGAAGAAAATGGTGCAAGGCATGAAAACAGAATTAGAATCAATAAAGAAAACGCAAACTGAGAAAACCCTGGAGCTAGAGAATTTAGAGAAAAGACCAGGAACCAAAAAGGTAAGCATAACCAAAAGAATACAAGAGACGGAAGAGAGAATCTCTGGTGCTGAAGTTATACTCACAGAAATTGATACTTCTCTCAAAGAAAAAGTAAAAATCAGAAAAAGCCCAAACACAAATATCCAAGAAATCTAGGATGCCATGAAAAGACAAAATCTAAGAATAGTAGGAATAGATGAAAAAGAAGACTCCAGGCTCCAAGGTCCAGAAAATATTTTCAAGAAAATCATAGAAGAAAATTTTTCCCAACTTAAAGAAAGAGATGTCCATAAATATACAAGAGGCCTACAGAATACAAAATAGACTAGACCAGAAAAGAAACACCTCACGTCACATCATAGTCAAAACACTAAATCTACAGATCAAAGAAAAGATATTAAAAGCAGCAAGGGAAAAAGGCCAAGTAACATATAAAGGTAGACCTATCAGAATCACACCGGACTCCTCATCAGAAACTATGAAAGCCAGAAGGGCCTGGGCAGGTGTCATATAGACATTAAGAGACCACAGATGCCAACCCAGACTACTATACCCTTCAAAGCTTTCAATCAACATAGATGGAGAAAACAAAACATTCCATGACAAAACTAAACGTGCAATATCTACACAGCAAACCAGCCCTACAGAAGATACTAGCAGGAAAACTCCAATCCAGTGAAAACAAATTCACCCAAGAAAACATAGCATAGAGATAATATCCCAACAAAAATTAAAAGAAAGCAAGCTATGAAACAGTAAGACCACCGACTCCAACACAAAAGGAACTAACATTCATTGGTCACTATTATCTATCAACATCAACGGACTCAACTCTCTAATAAAAAGACACAGACTAACAGAATGGGTGCAGAAACAGTATCCAACATTCTACTGCATCCAAGAAACACACCTCTGCAACACTACATTAGAGTGAAGGGTTGGAAAAATGTCTTTCAAACAAATGGACCCAGAAAACAAGCTATGGTAGCTATCCTAATAAAACAGACTTTCAACCAAAATTAATCAAGAAAGATGAGGAGGGACACTAAAGTCTCATCAAAGGAAAAATCCACCAAGAGGATATCACAATTCTGAACATCTCTGCCCCAAAAACAAGAGTGCCTACATTCATAAATGAAACATTATTAAAACTTCAATCACACATTGATCCTAACACCTTAATAGTGGGAGATTTCAACGTCCCACTTTCACCAAGGGAAAGATCATCTAGACAGAAGCCAAATAAGAAAATAAAGGCACTTACAGAAGTCCTAAATCAAATGGACCTAATAGATGTCTACAGTAATTTCCACCCAAACTCAAAAGAGTATACCTTCTTTTCAGCACCTCATGGAACCTTCTCCAAAATAGATCATATGGTTGGTCACAAAGCAAGCTTCAACAGATACAAGAAGATTGAAATAATCCCCTGTATCCTATCTGACCACCATGGACTATAGCTGGACCTCATCAACAATGGAAAAAAAGCTACAAGTACATGGAAACTGAACAACTTACTGATCAATGATGGCTTGATTAAGGAAGAAATAAAGAAATTAAAGACTTCCTAGAATTCAATGAAAATGAAAGCACAACATACCCTAATTTATGGGACACAATGAAAGCAGTGCTCAGAGGAAAATTCATAACATTAAGTGCATTCAAGAAACAGCTTGTAACATCTCATACAAGCAACTTAATGGCTCAACTGAAAGCCCTAGGGAAAAAAAAAAAAGAAGCAAATACACCCAAGAGGAGCAGATGGCTGGAAATATTCAAACGCAGGGCTAAAATCAATCAATTAAAAACAGATAAAACTATTCAAAGAATCAATGAAACAAAAAGCTGGTTCTTTCAGAAAAATCAACAATATAGACAAACCTTTAGCCAAACTAACTAAAAGAGAAAAACTGTCCAAATAAGCAATATCAGAAATGAAAAGAGGGACATAACTACAGACACCAAGGAAATCCAAACAATCATTAAGTCATACTACAAAAGCCGATATGCTACAAAATTAAAAAATCTAAAAGAAACAGAATTTTCTTGAAAGATTCCATCTACCAAAATTAAATCAAGATCAGGTAGAAAGATTGAACAGTCCTATATTCCCCAAGGAAATAGAGGCAGTCATCAAGAGTCTCCCTTCCCAAAAAAGCCCTGGGCCAAATGGATTCAGTGCAGAATTCTACCAGATCTTCAAAGAAGTGCGAACTCCAGTTATCTCCAAACTATTCCACAAAATAAAAACAGAAGGAACATTAACAAACTCATTCTATGAAGCCAAAGTCACCTTGATACCTAAACCACACAAATACCCAACAAAAAAAAAAAAAAAGGAAAACTTCAGACCGATCTCTCTTATGAACATTGATGCAAAGAAACTAAATAAAATACTTGCAAAATGAATCCAAGAACACATCAAAGTTATCATCCACCATGACCAAGTAGACTTCATTCCAGGCATGCAAGTGTGGTTCAACATACAGAAATCTATCAATGTACTCCACCACATAAACAAACTGAAGGAGAAAAAACACATGATCATCTCCTTAGATGCCAAAAAAGTATTTGAAAAAGTCCAACACCCATTCACGTTTAAAGTCTTGGAGAGATCAACCTTACAAAGCACATACCTAAACATAGTAAAGGCAATATACAGCAAGCCTATAGCCAACATCAAACTCAATGGAGAGAAACTTAAATCAATCCTACTGAAATCAGGGACAAGACAAGCCTGCCCACTCTCTCTGTATCTCTTCAACATAGAACTTGAAGTCCTAGCCAGAGCAATAAGACAACTAAAGGAGATCAAGGGGATACAAATTGGAAAGGAAGAGGTCAAAGTGTCACTATCCGCAGATGATATCATAGTATACCTGAGCAACCCAAAAAATTCAACCAGAGAACTCCTTCAGCTGATAAATACCTTCAGCAAAGTGGCAGGATAAAAAATCAATTCAAAAATATCAGAAGCCCTCTTGTATACCAAAGACAAAAGGGCTGAGAAAGAAATCAGGGAAACCACACCCTTCACAATCACCACTAATAACATAAAGTACCTTGGGGTGACTCTAACCAAGTAAGTGAAAGTCTTGTTTGAAAAAAAAAATCTTTAAGTCTCTGAAGAAAGAAATTGAAGAAGATATCAGAAGATGAAAACATCTCCCGTGCTCATGGATTGGTAGGATTAACACTATGAAAATGGCCATCCTGCCAAATGCAATCTACAGATAAAACACAATTCCCATCAAAATACCAACTCAATTCTTTACAGACCTTGAAAGAAAGATTCTCAGCTTCATATGGAGAAACAAAAAACCCAGAATCTCCAAAACTATCCTGCACAACAACAGATCAACTGCAGGTATCTCTATCCCCCATCTCAAGCTGTACTACAGGGCAATGGTAATAAAAACTGCATTGTATTGGTATAGAAACAGAAAGGAGGATCAGTGGAACCAAATAAAATATCCAGAAAAAAAATCTCACACACATATGAATACTTGATTTTTGACAAAGAAGCCAAAACCATTCAATGGAATACAAAACAAAACAGTATCTTCAACAAATGGTGCTGGTCCAACTGGATATCTACATGCTGAAAAATGAAAATAGATCCATATTTATCACCCTGCACAAAACTAAAGTCCAAGTGGATCAAAGCCCTCAACATAAAACCAGATACTCTAAATTGGTTAGAAGAAAAATTGGAGAAAAGTCTAGAACTCATTGGCGAAGGAGACAATTTCCTGAACAGAACACCAACAATACAGACTCTAAGAGCAACAGTCAATAAATGGGAACTCATGAAACCAAAAAGCTTCTGTAAAGCAAAAGACGCTGTAGTCAGCACAAAAACGACGGCCTACAGACCTGGAAAGGGTCTTCACCAACCCTATATCTGACATAGTGCTGATATACAGAATACATAAAGAACTAAAAAAGTTAAAAAGCAATAAATCGAGTAATCCAAATAAAATATGGAAAACAGAGCTAAACAGAGAATTCTCTATAGAGGAATATAGAATGGCAGAGAAACACTTAAAGAGATGCTCAACATCCTTAGCCATCAGAGAGATGCAAATCAAAATGACTCTGAGATTTCACCTTACACCCATCAAAATGGCTAAAATAAAAAACTCAAATGACAACACATGTTGGAGAGATTGTGGAGAAAGGGAAACCCTCCTCCATTGATGGAGGAAATGTAAACTGGTACAATCACTTTGGAAGTCAATCTGGCATTTTATCAGACAATTAGGAATAGTGCTTCTTCCTAGCTATACCACTCCTGGGCATATACCCAAAATTTGCTGAAGTACACCACAAGGACATTTGCTCAACCATGTTTGTAGCAGCTTTATTTGTAATAGCCAGAACCTGGAAACAACCCAGATGTCCATCAACGGAGAAATGGATACAGAAATTGTGGTATTTTTACACAATGGAATACTACTCAGCAATCAAAAACAGGGAAATCATAATTTTCAGGCAAATGGTGGGATCTAGAAAAGATCATTCTGAGTGAGGTATCCCAGAAGGAGAAAGACACACATGGTATATACTCACTTATATAGACCTATAAGATATGATAAACATAATGAAATCTATACACCTAGAAATGATAAGCAAGAAAGAAGACCTGGGGTAAGATGATCAATCCTCACTTAGAAAGACAAATGTGATGTGCATTGAACATAGGAGAAAACAAGTAACAGGACAGGAGCCTGCCACAGAGGACCTCTGAAAGACTCTATCTAGCAGAGTATCAAAGCAGATACTAAGATTCCCGAACCAAAACTTCGGAAGAGTGTAGGGAATCATATGAAAGAAGGGAGAGTTAGTATGACCTGGACAGGACAGGAGCTCCAAAAGTACCAAATATATCTGGGCACAGTAGTCTTTTCTGAGACTGATATTCTACCAAGGACCATGTATGGATACAACCTAGAACCTCTGCTCAGATGTAGCCTGTGGTAGCTCAGTAACCAATCGGTTTTTACTAGTAAGGGGAACAGGGGCTATTTTTGACAGGAACTCAATGGCAGGCTCTTTGACCTCCCCACCCTCCAAGAGAAGAGCAGTCCTGCTAGGCCACAAAGGAGGACTTTGCAGCCAGTCCTGAAGATACCTGATAAAATAGGGTAAGATGAAAGGGGAGGAGGTCCTCTCCAATCAGTGGACTTGGAAAGGGGCAGGGAGGAGATGAGGGGGGGTGGGATTGGGAAGGAATGAGGTAGTGGGATACAGCTGGGATATAGAGTTAATAAAATATAACTAATAATAAGTAAGTAAATAAATAAATAACTCATGATTATCTAATTAGATTCTTAAAAAATCCTTTGACGATATCCAATACCCCTTCATGTTAAGAGTTTTGCAGAGATCAAGAATACAGTCTGAATCCAGAAACACAGTAGAAGACTATAGACAATACCAAATTAAATGGACAGGTTCTTAAGGTATTTCCACCAAAATCTGGGACAAAACCCTTTCTTTTTAAATTAATATTGTTATTATTTTTACAATTTATTCACTTTTTATCCAGGTTGTACCCCCCCCAAATCCTCCAAGTCATACTCACCTTCTTTCTTCTTCCCCTATCCCTTTCTTCTAGTCCATTCATAAGGGAAGTCCTTCTCCACAACTGTCTTAACCTAGCCTATCAGGCCTCATCAGTTTGGCCTGGATCCTCTTCTTTTGCGGTCTGGCTAGGTCACCCCACCAGGGAGTAATGATCAAGGAGCAGGCAACCCAATTCAAGTCAGAGACTGTCTCTTCTCCCTTTACTAGGAGACCCACATGGAGACTTATCTGTGCATGGGCTACATCTCATCAGGAAGTCTATGTCCTCTCTATCTATGGTCTTTGGTTGATGCATCAGTCTCTGAAGCACCACTGGGTCCAAGTTTGTTTGTTTATTTGTGTTTTTGCTTCATTGCTCTCCTTGTGGGGCTCCTCTCTTTAAGTGTCTCTCAACAGAAAAATGGATAATAGAATGGTGGTACATTTATGCCGTGAAATACTACTCAGTTATTAAAAACAAGGAAATCACGAAATTTGCAGGCAAATGCATGGAACTAGAAAAGATCATTCTGAGTGAGGTAACCCAGAAGCAGAAAGACAAGTATGGTATATACTCACTTGTAAGTGGATATTAGACATATAGTATATGATAAACATTCTAAAATCTACTGACCTAAAGAAGATAAACAACAATGCTTATTTTTCATTCAGAAGGGAAAACAGGATAGACACCTGAAGTGGTAAGAGAGAGGGAACAGGATGGTATTCTACCACAAATGTCCTTAAGACTCCAACAAGTAGGGGATAGAAGCAGATAAGAGAATCACAGTCAAACTTTGCACAGAGCATAGGGAGTCTTAGGGAAGAAGGGAGATCTTGAATGACAAAACCCCTTCTAAATAAAGATTTTATGTCTTTTTAATTCCTCTTTCCCTCCAGTCTCCTTAGCAGCTTGCTGGGATTTAAACAAGTTTCCTTTATTTGTTGACTGTTGTACAATGCATATTGACAGTTTTCAGCTATTATTTTTCTACACCAGCACTAACTTGGAGCTTGATCTATTGAGTAATTTGGGAAAATGTAAAGTTGAAAAAGAAACATTTATAAACCTAAACTACTACAAACTCTGAAGGTAGAATCATTTCTGAGTATTAATTCAGAATGAGCTCATGTTATAATTTAAATATGAATACATTATAAGAGTAGAATTCCTGGATTTCCTTTTTAATTTATTTTAAATTTTATTTATTTTACATCCCAACAGCAGCTTTCTTTTCCTCTTCTCTTCTCAGTGCTCCTTTACCACCCCCACCTCCACTCCTCCTAATTTCTCTTCAAAAAAGGACCTTTCTTGATGGATAGCAACCAGCCATGAAATACAATGTTACAGTAAGATTAGACATCTCCTCTTCCATTAGCACTGGAGAAGCCAATCCAGTAGCTGGGAAATGGTCCAAATGAAAGGAAACAGAGCCAGATCAGATCCTTCTCCCACTGTTAGGAGTCCCACAAGAAAACCAAGCTACACAACTGTAACAATATGTGGAGGTCATGCACGATCCCTCATTGGTGGTTCAGTCTCTGTAAGCTCCTTTGGGCCCAGGTTAGTGTATTCTGTGGGTTTTTTTGTATTGTCCTTGATCACTCTTAATCCTATAATTCTTCTTTTCCTTCTTCAGCAGGATTCCTCAAGCTCTGCCCTATGTTTGGTTATGAATACATTGCATCTTTATTGATCAGTTGCTGGGTGAAGCCTCTCTGAAAACTTTTGGGCTAGACAGCAATCTATGAGTATAACAGAATTATCATTAGGAATCATTTAGTTGATTTTTTTCTTTCCTATATTTTATCCCAATTCATGTTGGCTCTAGTGTGGGTCTCTAAACTTTTCAGCCTCTGGTTCCTGGCCCTCCAGGCAGTGTCAGGGGTGGTGTCCCTTTCATGACATGGGTCTCAATTTAGACCAGTCATTGGTTGGCCACTCCCACAACTTCTGTGTCACTTTTACCCCAGGTAGGAAAAATTAAAGTTTGAAAGTTTTGTTTCTGGGTTAGTTTTCCAATACCTCTACTAGAAGTCTTGCTTGGTTAGAGGAGATGGCAGGTACAGGCTCTATATCTCCCATTGCTGGAAGTCTTACATAAAATCACCCTCCTATATTCCTAGGAGTTTCCATTGCCCTAGATTTCTAGTTTGTCCCAGAGATGGTTTTAATTCCAAGTTGTCTCTTCAGTATTTTCTTGCTTTGTGCTCTGCAACCTGACCTTTCTTCTTTTCACCCTTACTATTAACCCCCATCCCGCCCTTTCTCCCAATCCAAAATGATATATATTTTGTTTCCCCTTCTCAGGGAGATTCACATGCCCTTCCTTTTGTTTAACCTTCTTTGTTACTTCGCTTCTTTGGGTCTGTAATTTGTAGCATAGTGATACTTTACTTTACAGCTAATATCTAATATCCACTTATAAATGAGAACATACCATATTTGTCTTCCTTGGTCTAGGATCATCTTTTCTAGCTTCATCCATTTTCCTGTAAATTTTATGATGTCATTGTTTTTAATACCTGTGTAATATTCCATTGCGTAAATATACCACATTTGCTTTATCCATTCTTTGGTTGAGGGACATCTAGGTTGTTTTCAGTTTCTGCCTATTATGAAAAAAAAAATCTACTAAATTTATTTCAATATGTTACTTAGTTCAAAGCTAAGTCATTTTATAATTGGTTGAAAAACCTGAATTTCTTAATTCAGAGTAATATACAATTACATAAAATTTCAATGAGGTTACCTCATAGGTATGTCAAAATTCAAATTTATCATATTTTACAATCAGAGTATGTGGTGCACCAGAAAATATTCGTACATATTTTAATATTGTGTAGCATTTATTATTTTCAGAGTAAATTATTCTCTAGAATTTTAATTCTCTATGCTAAAAACCTAAAATTAATAATATTTTTCATAATTAAAATCTGAAATAATTATTTAATAAAAAATTCTTTATAAAAGCTGCCACTGCATTATTCTACTGCCAGATTCCCAAATGAGATTACTCTCAGTATAAAATGAAGATATTTTTAAAATATATTTTTCTATCTCTTCAGTCTTTATTTTCAACTTAGACCTTATTGTATCAACACAGGTGGTCAACAAGTATATGGTATCATCTGTAACTAAAAAGTCTCTCATTAAATGAATTGCTTTTATTACAAATATTTCTTAATTTACTTACACTTTCTATATATTCTAATGATTTCTTTTTATTTTAATTTTATGTGTGTGGATGCTTTGTCTACATGTATGTCTCTGTATGCAATGTCCATGGAAGCCAGAAGAAGGGGTCTGATTGCCTGAAACTTAAATTATAGATAGTTGTGAGCTGTCAAGTGGGTGCTAGGAACTGAACTCATGTCTTCAGCAAGAGCAAAAAGGGTCCTTAAATGCTGAGCCATCTCTCTTTCCCCAACAGTGTATTTTAAATAATTGTATGCACTGTTAACTTATTTACCATAAGATGAGGAGATCACTGTAAAAGATACCTTTTTGGTTTTAAATAAAGAATACATAACACAGTTGTATACAGAGTGTAGCTGGTTAGGAAAAATGATTGTGGTTCATGGTTCAAGCCTAGAACTCATGGTGAACAACCCATGGTAGCCTCCTTGAGATTTGAAATTCAATTTATTTATACTAATGTTCTGGGTAGAAAGAAATAACATGAGAACATCAATAAAAAAAAAAAAAGGTCTCAGGGAGGCATAGAGGCATAGTAATATGCAGAAGCAGGCAGATCTCTATGGTTTTGAAGCCAGCCTGGTTTACAAAGTAAGTCCCTGACAGCCAAGGCTACATAGAAAAACATTGTCTCAAAAAATAACAATAATAAAATAAAATAAAATATAAAATAAAATAAAATAAAATAAAATAAAATAAAATAAAATGTGGTCTCATTCTTTAAAACATACTTTCAAGACTTTAGTTATTCAGCTACCTAATACAAAGAGAAAAAGCCTGAGCTCCTGGATACAGGAAAGGAAGATTGGATTTCCAGTGAAGGAGAAGATACAAACAAATAGTGGGTCTAGATTAGATGAGATTAATTCTGATACTTGGTCCACTTAATCAGAGAACTTCTAGGAAGTCACAGTGAATACAAGAGATTGAAGGATCTGATGTCTTGGGTCTCATTGATTCAATTTTAATTTTTCCATTGTGTTTGTCATTATGTCAGGCCTCTGGAAATAGCTATTTAAGAGGTAGTTATATCCAAACAACAATGTATCAGCTCTAATTTACATTTGTATTTTACTCAGCGTTTGTCAACACGCTGAATATCTTCTAGATAGATGCAGGGATGCAATGTTTTAGGGAAAGGGAGGGTAAATTCTTAGGGAAATTTATCAGAATAATATTATCGTGATTAAATCTGAACTTAATCTGCTTTTGACATTCTATTTCCTTACTATTAAACATCCAATTAGCTTATATAGATGATTAGCATCTACACACCTCTGATTTTACAGCCTGCAAATTTCTGTCACTGTGACTTTCTTTTTCACTTTTAGGGCTATAACTCAAATATGGTAAGACAATTTGGCAAAATCTTTCTACTTCAGAGCATATGCTACCAATGTGAATTATGAATCCAGATGTCAGAAAGCTATCATTAAAATAGGCAAAATGAACTGTTATCAAATCAAACATAAAACATGGACTAATAGCACATATTTACTCCATGTGTAGCTTTTTCTTTATTTGGTTAAAGAAAAAAAAAACAAAACTGTAAAATAATGACAGTTCTTCTTGGAAAAGTAATAAGAGATCAGTCTTTCCATAATATAGGAAATTGACTCTACTTTCTGAAGGCCTTGGAAGATGTCATGATCTGTGTCTTGCCCTCAAAAATCAATTCAATATCATTGTCGTAGTATCCTCTCCATACAAGGTGGTGTTGTTTATAAATATTTAATATTTATTTATCTTTCAGTTAAACAGTGATTATTCTTAAAACAGCTGTATACCCAAATCACCACACAGAGACTTGGATTTATTTAATTAACCTAGAGCACAATGCTGGGCAATAGTTATTCCATCCTAAACCTCCAAAACCCACATAGTTTCCTCCCATTAAGATTCCCTACATTATGCTTGCATTTAGTTATATCGTAGGTCCGGTTCATCTCTTCCCTTGGTTCCAAGTCCTCTCCTGCCTATCTCTCCTCCCTGACTCTTCTCGCTCACTTCCTTCTCATCCCCTCTGGAACATGATATCCCATCTTTTTCTCTCCATTCCTCAGCATTGGCTGATTGTTTACTTGACAATTGCAAAGAAAAAATGGTGACATGTTTACAAAAACTTGAGACAGGTGATGCTTAGAATAAACATCACAATGCAATATCCTTGAAACCAGATAGTGGGGTACAGAAATCAGCATTTGAATGAACAAGGATAAATTGTGCACATTCCACTAGAACATTATACCAACACAAGGGATGATAAATGATGATGCCACACAATTTCTGTATTGATATGAGAACATGTGCCTTAGATATCTTCAATGAGTGGTTTTTGGCTCAAAATTAATCAATAATCTATTTTTTTTTCCTGAATGACTGATGGGAGTGCTTGAGTAAATTTTCAGATGAAAGAACCTAAACAAGAAACTGCAGATTCCCCAAATTCATACTGTCCAGACAGTAACTTCCAAGAGAAAGTTATAGAGAAAGTCAGCTGTACAAAGTTTATGTACTTAAGGCAGAAACTGTGAGCAAAAAGATAGAAAAATGATGCAAAACAAAACAAATTAAAGTTAGTTAATCAAACTCGTGGTCATATCAGATACTAGTCTAGTGTATTACAGAAATATACTTCCTAGTTTGAACAGATAGTAAGTAGCTAGAAACAAGCAATGTTTTACCTATTCAGAAATACTGTAGGTAGATAGATTACCTTTAAAAACCACAGAGACCTCCAGAATGTGGCCTAAAAAGATATTTTATTAATTTAAGGCTTTTCTTTCAAAGGGATAGGTCTTCTCCTGAGAACATCCTCCTTCTATCTCAAAGAAGATGATGGGCTTCAAAGAAACTCCTTATGGAATTTGCTTCAAGGATGTCTATCTAGCCACTAAGGAAGAAACTGCCCTGCTTCAATTGTTGACAGTATGTTGTCAAAATGTACAAATTAGAAGTTGACTGTTGAACTTTGCCAAGGCAAGGTAGGAAGATGTTCATAATTCCTGCTTCATAAAAGGTTTGCCATATGGATTGTGCCAGAAAGCTGGAGGTAATGCTTCATAAAATACTGAGAAGCTTGGGTGATTGTCCAGATAGCTAGCTGCCTCTGTCATTTCTGTAATTTTGGAAGCTGATTGCTCTTTATTTCCTGCATATTCAGGTAACATTTATTCTCTCTAAAGTCTCTGAGGGGGTTGAAGACCAGGTAGTTATAGTCTCACCATTAAGTTTACATTGTTTAGAAATTAAGAAAATGTTTTTAAAAGATATTTTTTAGGTCTATGTAGGTTTTAGGTTCATACATATAAAGAATTATAAAAGAATTATAGAAAGTGATTTGGGTACAGAGTTCTGAACATCACTAGGGCATGATAGATAGTAGAGTATTTTCTTCAAAGTTGCCAAACACAAATGGACACAACATTATTAATGTAAATTTTACCTGACTGTTTTATAATTATTCTTATTTTTATAGTTCATTATAAATAAAGAAAGAGCCTTTTATTTGGATTAAAGGTGGAGAATGTAGAAGAATCTTTTTTGTCTGTATGAGAGCAGCACCTGGCAATAAAAACCTAATGACCTATTTGCTGATACAGGCAATAGGAAATGGGAGTTTTGGCAGAGAGTTATGAACTCTGGGAAACAGACAGTGGTGTTGGATTTCACCCAGGACTCTGAGGAAGATGGATTTGTGAAACAGAGGAGAGGTAATTAGCCATGTGTCACACATAGTATAGAATACCTTGGTAATAAAGGTTAGTCAGGGAATGAGCCAAAACTTATAGCCGAGGCATTTATTTGTAAATAATAAGGTATTGGAGTCATTATTTCAGGGGCTAGGGCATGGGTGAACAACCTGCAGTTACCGCAGTCTACTTTTATTACTGGAAGTTATATTTCAAGTCTCCCAATAAATACTGAGGACTTAGTGCTAAGCTTCATACTTGACGAAGTTGTGAATGTGTGTGTGTGTGACTACATATACATATAATAAGGCTTAAAATTTAAAATGGTGATAGAATAACAACAGTAAAGAGAAACATTATGAGAACATATAGCAACTGTGTGAATGTATTCTTATAGTCAGCTGTTCTCTCAATCCTGTGTTCTGTCTCTCATCTATTGTATTATACTTGGTTTTCATTCAGTCATGTGAGATATCACACTACCTGTGTAAGAAGCACAAGTAAAGCTGGTTTCTTTCTGTATCAATGCATCATCATTAATCAGAGATTTACCATTCATGTCTTGTATTGTTAATGTTATACTATATGTATAATATTATGTAGGATTCCCTTCTTCTACACTAGCGTATCTATTTGTGTTGTAGACTTATTCAGGTCTTGTGGAAATGCTCATATGTGTTGTTGAAATTACGTGTGTGAAATTTCCCTGTCATTTCTAAGAGATACAATCTCATGGTAGCTTCCTTGATCTTCTAGCCCTTAAAATCTTTTTGATCTCTTTCCCACAGTGTTTTCTAAGATTTAGGTACAGGAGTCATATTGTATTTTAATCAGTAGAGGCTAGGCAATATTGTTCTCTATATTTTGACTGTTTGTAGTTTTTTGTAATGATGTCCTGCTGCAAAAATAACTGGATTGGGGAAAGAGCTGGCCAAAAGAATACATTACACACAACCACTACGTGCTGTCTTTTATGAGGGGTGAGAATCACACATATCTGTGGGAATAGCAGTTATTTAGAATGAAACTAGGAATTATGCCGGTTTGGTAAAGTGGTAGTAGTAGGTTCTCATCTAAGGTCTAGGAACTTAAAAACTGGATAAGCTTCTCATTAGATAACATTTATCAAAATTAAATTAAGATAAAACAATTTAAATAAACCTATAAACTCTAAGGAAATAGGAGCAATCATTGAAAATCTACCACCACCAACAGGAAAAAAAGAAAACAAACAAACAACAAAACAAAAAAACCCTAGGCCAGGCAGGCTTAGCACCACTGACTTCTACTGGATTTTCAAAGAGAAGTTAACACCAATACACTTCATATTATCCCACAAAATATAAACAGAAGGAACATTGCCAAATTCATTTTATGAGGCCACTCTGACATGCAAACCACACAAATATTCAACAAAGAAAGAGAATTACAGACCAATTTCCCATATCAACATGGTCACAGATATACTCAATTAAATACTGGCAAAATGGGTTCAACAAAACATCAAAACAGTTACCCACCGTGACAAGTAGGCTTCATTCTAGAAATTTGGGGATGGTTCAAAAAACAATAATCAATGTAATTCATGAAATAAACAAACTGAAAGAAGATAAAACAATCATATCATTAGATGCTGAAAACTCCTTTGACAAAATCCAACATCCCTTCATGATACAAATCTCGGAGAGATTAGAGATTCAAAGAACGTTCCTAAACATAATGAAGGCAATACAGCAAGCTGATTGCCAACATCAAATTAAATGGTGAGAAACTCAAATCAGTTCCACCAAATTCAGGAACAAGTCAAGACTGTCTACTCTCTCCCTAATATAGATATATTAATATAGTGCTGTAAGTTCTCTCTAGAGACATAAGGCAAATGAGTAAGATGAAGAAATGAGTAAGATCAAGAGGCTCCAAATTGGCAAGAAAAATGTCACCGTATTGTTTGCACTTGACCTGATATGCAAAACTTCTACCAGGGAACATCTACAGCTGATAAATACCTTCAGTGAAGTGGCCAGATAGTAGATTAGCTAAAAAAAACAAACAAACAGACAAACAAACAAACAAAAAACCAAAAAAAAAAAAAAAACAGGAAACAGTAGTGGACTAAAAGGAATCAAGGAAACAACGACCTTCACAATAGCCACTAACCACTAACTATATAAATATCTTGGGGTAATCCTAACCAACAAATGAAAGTCTTGTATGACAAATACTTCAAGAAATTGTATAAGATATCAGAAAAGGATTTGACAAGATGGTGGCACCAGGAGAACACTGCATCTAAGGAGCAGGACAACATTTTCCATACAGCGACCAAGAGACTGAACAGTGGGCCCTAAGACAACAGCGATCCTGTTTCCCAGGTGAGAGGAAATCCCCACACTGTGGTAATCAGTCAGGTCCACTGTCAGATCACACAGCCAGAACCCAGAAGAGATCCCATGTCCAGGTCCCACAGTCACTAGGTTGCCAAACCAGAGCCACATGCCTGCATGTCCTGATCACCATCCCAGGCTGAATGGTGGGGCTCAAAAACACCAGAGACTGGAAGTCCCACTTGTGAGAAAAAAACCTACAGGAAAGAAGGAAAAGGGACTGGCCTTGGGTCACCCAGTCTTTCCCTGGAAAAGGTCTCCCAAAATGGCGGGTTCAAGCCACCAGATCTGAACTGGGCTCCAGCTGCTGCAAGCACAGAGACTTTCTGTGCACCTGACTCTCCATCACGACAGAGCTGTGCGCCCCAGGGCACCAGAGACTGGGAGTACCTGCTGGGAGAATACCCCACAGGGAAGGAAACAAATGGGGATGGACTTAAGCCACCCAGTATAACCCTGGAAAAGTTCCCACAGACCAGCATGCCTGGCAACCCAGGAATCTGAAGTGCACCAGCTAGCCAGCTGCTCCCAGGAGAGCAGTACTCACTTGCCACTGATTACCGCTTGGGTACAGGGGTACCCAACTTCAGATATACAGAAGCCTGAGATCCCGGAGATCAACCCCAGATAATGCTCCAAGGGGCAACAGGTTATCCCTAACAAAACTGACCAAACCATGGGACACACAGGTTACAGCAGCAGATCACTAAATTTACAGCAAGAAACACAAAAGCAGGGCAAATGTCTTCAGTACTTCTCTGGGTGAGAGGAGAGCCCACTCGACTAACAAGGACCAGAGTTACCACTCAGGTCTGTAAGCCTGAGGTGAGTTGTGTCAACTCCTGAAAAACACTAGCCATTCAGTGACCATACCCAAAAAGATGAGGAGGCTTCCTTCAGGAAAAACTATCTTCCTGCCAAGGGGATTCTCTCCACCACAGGATTCCAGGAACCACCAGAAACTAACACCGTACACCTAAGATAGCCCAATGGGTAGAGGCCAGTATAAAAGCTCAACCAACCAAAGACAGAGCAATATGGCATCTCCAGAACCCAGTTATCAATGGGGAAGTAGCCCTGGACACCCCAGCATAATTGAAATTCAAGAAGATGACCTAACATTTATGCTCATGAAGAGGATAATAGAGGAAACAAATAAAATGCATGAAGACCTAGAGGAAGATAAAATCAAACAAATTATGGCCATCCATAAAGAAATAGAAGAAGATAAAAACAAATGGATTATGGCTATCAGTAAAGAAATACAGGAAGTTGCAGCCAAACAGTTTCTGGCCTTTAGAGAGAAGATACTTAAATCACTGAAAGAAATAAAACAAACAAACAAACAAACAAACAAACAAACAAATAGAGGATTGTTCAAACAAACAGCTAAAGGAATTGAAGGAAAAACAAGACAACAGTCAGACAGGTGAAGGAGATCAACAAAAAGGCTCAGGATCTGAAGATCAAATTGGAAAAATTAAAGAATACACAAATGGAGAAAATTGTGGAGAGAAAGAACTTAGGGAAGAAAACAGGAACTACAGAGGAAAGCATAACAAATAGACTAAAAAAGATGGAAGAAAGACTCTCAGGTGTGGAAGATACAATGGAAGAAATTAATGTGCCTGTCAAAGAAAATGTTAAATCTAAAAAATTCCTGACACAGAACGTCCAAGAAATTCAAGACAACATAAAAAGACAAAACCTAAGAATAATAGGAATAGAGGAAAAAGAAGATTCCCTCCTCCAAGGCCCAGAAAATATTTTCAACAAAATCATTGAAGAAAATTTCCTCAACTCAAAGAAGAGGCCTATAAGAATACAAGAGGACTACAGAACACCCAATAAATTAGACCAAAAAAGAAAATCCTCCTGCCACATAATAATCAAAACAGTAAGTATACAGAACAAAGAAAAAATACTAAAAGCTGCAAGGGAAAAAGGCCAAGTAACATATAACGGCAAACCCATTAGAATCACACCTGACTTTTCAACAGAAACTATGAAAGCCAGAAGGGCCTGGATGGATATCATGCAGGCCCTAAGAGAACACACATGTCAGCCCAGGCTACTATACCCAGCAAAACTTTCAGTCCTCACAAACAGAGAAAACAAGATATTCAATGAAAAAAAAAAATTCAACAATACCTACACACAAATCCAGTGTTATAGAAGACACTAGAAGGAAAAATACAACCCAAGAAAACTAGCTACTTTCAAGAAAACACAGGAAATAATTAACCCCACTACAGTAAAACAAAAAGCAACCAAGCACACAACCTTATGATCACAGCCAACCTCAAAATCAAAGGATATAACAACCACTGGTCATTAATCTCTCTCAACATCAATGGATGTGTAAACAAGACCCAGTAATCTGTTGCATACAAGAAACACACCTAAATCACAAAGATAGACAATAGCTCAGGGTAAAGGGTTGGAAGATGGCTTTCCAAGAAAATGGACCCAAGAAGAAAGCAGGAGTAGCCATTCTAATATCTGATAAAATAGCCTTTCAATAAAAACTAATCAAAAGAGATGGGGAAGGATACTTCATACTCAAGGAAAAATTCCACCAGGAAGACATCACAATCCTGTACATCTATGCCCCAAATAAAAGGTCACCCACATTTGTAAAAGAAACATTGATAAAACTTAAACCACACATAGATCTCCACACATTAATAGTGGGAGACTTCAACACCCCACTCTCAACAAAGGACAGGTCAACAATACAGAAATTAAACAAAGAACAATGTCTCTGACAGAGGTCATGAATCAAATAGACCTAACAGAATTTACAGAACCTTATACCAAAACACAAAAGAATTTACCTTCTTCTCAGCACTTCATGGAACCTTCTCCAAAATAGACCATATGGTTGGTCACAAAGCAAGCCTCAACACATACAAGAAGATGAAATAATCCCCTTGTATCCTATCTGATCACCATGGAATAAAGCTGGAGCTCAACAACAAGAGAAATAGCAAAAAGCCTACACACACATGGAAACTGAACAACTTGCTACTAAATGAGAGCTGTGTCAGAGAAGAAATAAAGAAAGAAATGAAAGTCTTCCTAGAACTCAATGAAAATGAAGACACAACATACCTCAACTTGTGGGACACAATGAAAGCAGTGCTAAGAGGAAAGTTCATAGCACTAAGTGCCTTCAAGAAGAAATTCAAAACAGCTCATTCAAGCAACTTAATAGCTCACCTAAAACCCTAGAAAAAAAAAAAAAAAAGAAGCAGACACACCAAAAAGGAGTAGACAAGCTGGAAATAATCAATCTCAGGGCTGAAAAAAATAAATTAGAAACAAATAAAACAATTCAAAGAATTAATGAAACCAAGAGATGGTTCTTTGAGAAAATCAACAAGATAGACAAACTCTTAGCCAAGCTACCTAAAAAGAAGAGAGACACCATCCAAGTCAAAAAAATCAGAAATGAAAAGGGGGACATAACCACAGACACCGAGGAAATCAAAACAATCATTAATCTATATGCAATAAAAATTGAAAATCTAAATGAAATGGACAATTTTATTGATCGATTCCACTTACCAAAGCTGAACCAAGACCAGGTAAATCAATTAAGTAGTCCTATATTCCCTAAAAAAATAGAAGTTGTCATCGAAATTATCCCATCCACAAACCGCCCAGGAACAGATGGTTTCAGCACAGAATTCTACCAGACCTTCAAAGAAGAGCTAACTCCAATTCTCTTCAAACTATTCCACAAAATAGAAACAGAAGGAACACGACCAAACTCATTCTATGAATCCACAGTCACCTTGGTACCTAAACCTCACAAATACCCAACAAAGAAATAGAATTTCAGGCCAATCTCCCTTGTGAACATTGATGAAAAAATACTCAACAAAATACTTGCAAAACAAGTACAAGAACACATCAAAGATATCATCCACTATGACTAAGTAGGCTTCATCCCAGGTATGCAGGGGTGGTTTAATATACAGAAATCTATCAATGTGATCCACTATATAAACAAACTGAAAGAAAAAAAAAAACATGGTAATCTCCTTAGATGCTGAAAAAGCATTTGACAAAATCCAACATCCTTTCATGTTTAAAGTATTGGAGATATCAGGGATAAGAGGCAAATGCCTGAACATAGTAAAGGCAATATACAACAAGCCTATACCCAACATCAAACTCAGCGGAGAGAAACTTAAAGCAATCCCACTGAAATTAGAGACATGGCAAGGCTTCCAACTCTCTCCATATCTCTTCTACATAGTTCTGGAAGTCCTTGCAGAGCAATAAGACAGTTGAAGGAGATCAAGGGGATACAAATGGGAAAGGAAGAAGTCAAATTATCACTATTTGCAGATGATATGATAGTATACATGAGTGACCCCAAAAACTCTACCAGGGAAGTCCTACAGCTAATAAACACCTTCAGCAAAGTGGCCGGATACAAAATTAACTCAAAAAAATCAGTAGCCCTCCAGTATATAAAAGACAAAAGGGCTGAGAAAGAAATTACAGAAACAACACCCGTCACAATAGTCACAAAAGACATAAAGTACCTTGGTGTAACCGTAACAAAGACTTGTATGAAAAAAAAGTAAAGTCTCTGGAGAAAGAATTAGAAGAAGATATCAGAAATTGGAAAGATCTCCCAAGCTCATGGCTTGGCAGGACTAATATAGTAAAAATGGTCATCTTACCAAAAGCAATCTACAAATTCAATGCCATTCCCATCAAATTACCAACAAAATTGTTTAAAGAACTTGAGAGAATAATTCTCAACTTCATATGGAATAACAAGAAATGCAGAATTGCTAAAACAATCCTCTACAATAAAAGATCTTCTGGAGGTATTTTCTTTCCTGATCTTAAGCGGTACTATAGAGCAACAGTAGTAAAAATTGCATGGTACTGGCATTGAAACAGCATGGTGAGTCAATGGAACCAAATAGAAGACCCAGAAATAAGCCCACATATTTATGGACACCTGATCTTTGACAAAGGTGCCAAAACCAGACAATGGAAAAAAAGATAGCATATTCAGCAAATTGTGCTGTTTTACCTGGATGTGTACATGTAGAAAGATGCAAATAGATCCATACATATCACCCTGCACAAAACTGAAGTCCAAGTGGATCAAAGATCTCAACATAAACCCAGACACATTAAATCGCTTAGAAGAAAAAGTGGGGAATACCCTAGAACTCATTGGCACAGGGGACAACTTCCTGAACAAAACACCAACAGCACAGGCTCTAAGATCAACAATCAATAAATGGGACCTCATGAAACTGAAAAGATTTTCTAAAGCAACAGACACCTTCATCAAAACAAAATGACTGCCTAACTGACAAAGGGCTAATATTTAGTATATATAAAGAACTAAAGAAGCTGAAAAGCAGCAAACCAAGTAATCCACTTAAAAAATGTGGAACAGAGCTAAACAGAATTCTTGATAGAGGAATATCTAATGGCAGAGAAACACTTAAAGAAATGCTCAACCTCATTAGCCATCAGGGAAATGCAAATTAAAACGACCCTGAGATTTCACCTTACACCAATCAGAATGGCCAAGATCAAAAACTCAAGAGATAACATATGCTGGAGAGGTTGTGGAGAAAGGGGAACCCTCCTCCACTGCTGGTCAGAATGTAAACTGGTACAACCACTCTGGAAATCAATCTGGCACTTTCTCAGACAAATAGGAATAGTGCTTCCTCAAGATCCAGTTGTACTACTCCTAGGCATATATCCAAAAGAGGCTCACGTACACAATAAGGACATTTGCTCAACCATGTTTGTAACAGCTTTATTTGTAATAGCCAGAAGGTGGAAATAACCCAGATGTCCTTCAACTGAAGAATTGATACAGAAATTGTGGTATGTCTGAACAATGGAATATTATTCAGAAATGAAAAACAAGGAAATCATGAAATTTGCAGGTAAATGGTGGCAACTGAAAGAATCATCCTGAGTGAACTATCTCTGTAGCAGAAAGACACACATGGTACATGGTATATACTCACTCATATAGACACATAATATAGGATAAATCTACTACAATCTGTACACCTAAAGAAACTAATCAAGAGGGAGGACTCTAATATACTCAATCCCCATCCAGAAAGACAAAGAGGATGGACATCAGAAGAAGAAAACAGAAAACAATTTAGGAACCTGCTACAGAGGGCCTCTGAAAGGCTCTGTCCTGCAGACTATCAAAGCAGATGCTGACACTTATGGCCAACTTTTGGTCAGAATGCATGGAATCTCATGAAAGAAGTGGGAAATAGTACGAGCTGGAGAGGACAGGAGCTCCTTGAGGAGAGCAACAGAATCAAAAAATCAATTTTAACACAGGGATCTTTCCAGAGACTCATACTCCAACCAAGTACCATGCATGGAGATAACCTAGGACCCCTGCACAGATGTAGCCCATGGAAGTTCAGTGTCCAAGTTGGTTCCATAGTAATGGGAACAGGGACTGCCTCTGACATAAACTGATTGGCCTGCTCTTGTATCACCTCCCCCTGAGTGGGGAGCAGCCTTACCAGGCCATAGAAGATGACAATGCAGCCACTCCTGATGAGATATGATAGACTAGGATCAGAAGGAAGGAGAGGAGGACCTCCCCTATCAGTGGACTTGGGAAGACGCACGTGTCAAGATGGGGTAGCGAAGATGGGATCGGGAGGGGATTAGGGAGGGATTTATGGAGGGATACAAAGTGAATAAAGTGTAATTAATAAAAGCTAAAAAATACATTAGAAATGGTAATATCTCCCATGCTCATAGATCAGTAGCGTTAACATATAGGAAATGACCATCCTACCAAATGCAATGTATAGATTCAATGCAATCTTCATAACAATTCCAATACAATTCTTCTAGATTTCGGAAGGACAATATCCAATTTTATATGAAATAACAAAAAAAGCCTAGAATATCTAAAACAATCCTGAAAAGTGAAACTTCCCGAGGTATCACAATCCCTAATTTCAAGATGTACTGCAGAACTCTAGTAATTAAAATGGGGTGCTATTGGCATAAAAATAGAAACATTAAGGAAACTGATTTAAGACCTGAATATAAATCCACTAACCTACAGACACCAGATATTTTGATAAAGCAGGCAGAAAACACAAGGAAAAAACAGAAAGCATCTTCAACAAATGGTGCTGTTCTACCTGGATATCAGGATGTAGAAATAAGTAAATAGATCCATTTTTATCACCCTGCACAAAACTCAAGTACAGATGAATCAAATACCACAATGTAAACCCAAACATACTGTACCTGACAGAAAAAAAAGCAGGAAATTGCCCTGAAATCATTGGCACAGTAAAAATCTTCATTAAAAGAACACTGGTAGCACAGATAATATCAAACATTAATAAATGGGACATTATGAAACTGTAAAGCTTCTGTCAGGCAAAGGACACTGTTAATGTGACAAAATAGCAACCTGTAGAAAAGGTAAACATTTTTACTAACTCCAATTATGATAAAGGGCTAATGTCCAAAATATATGAAGAACTCAAAAAATCAACAAACCAAATAATCCACTTAAAAATGGGGTAAAGATCTAAACAGAATTCTCAACAGCAATCTCAAATAGCTGAGGAACACTTAACATCTTTAAGTGTTTAACATCTTTAGCCATCAGAGAAATGTAAATCAAAATTACTTTATGATTTCATCTTACACCTGTCAGAATGGCTAAGATCAGTAATAGTAGCGATAGCTCATGCTAGTGAAGATGTGGAGCAAGGGGAACACTCCTCTATTACAGGTGGAAACACAAACTTTTACAGCCACTATAGAAATCAATATGGGTGTTTTTCAGGAAATTAGGACTCTATATACTTCAAGACTCAGATTTATCCCTCTTGGGTATACACCAAAAAGATGTTCTGTCCTACCAGAAGGACACTTGTTCACCTATGGATATAGTAGCTTTATTCATAATAGCTGGGATCTGGAAACAGTCTAGATATCTCTTAACCAAAGAATGAATACCCAAAGGTACATTTACCCAAAGGACCATTACTCGTCTGTTAAAAAAAAAAAAAAATGACATCATGAAATTCACAGGCAAATAGATGGAAGTATAAAAAAAAAAAGATAAAACTAATTTTGATCAGGCAATCCAGAGCCATAAAGACAAACATGATATGCACTCACTTATAAGTAGATATTAGCTGTTAAGTAAAGGATAATCATGCTAAAATTCACGGGCACTAAGAGGTTAAGTAACGAAGAGGACTCTAGGAGGAAAGTATGGTTCTCTTTGGGAACAGGAAATAGAATAGATTTTTGTGGGTAGATTGAGGGTGAGCAGAGATAGGAGGGATCAGATGATGGAAGAAAGGATGAAGGAAGAGAGTATGGCGAGAGAGGACTGAGATTGGGAGTCATGTGCAGGGGTGATGTGGAAACCTTGTACAAGGTAAATTTCCAGATACCTAAGAAGATGACTCTAGAGTGTACTCCTAGTAATAGAGGACACAGAAGCCTGAACTGGCCATTTCCTTTAACCAGGCAACTCTTCTAGTGTTGGGACTGGGAAACAAAATCAGCCACAAAACCTTCTATCTACAAGCTGTCTTGTTTGCAAGATGTGCTGTGGAAATGATGGCTCAGAGCATGTTGGAGTGGCCAACCAATGACTTATCTAATTTGAGGCCTTTTCACTAGAAGCAAGATCCCAAGCCCAACACTGCCTGAATGGTCAGGAACCAGAAGCTTGATAGCCTAAAGATCTATAGTAGACCAAACAAAACCAAGAAAAATAAGTCAATGGAATGATTCCTAATGATACTCTGCTATATCTATACATTGAAGCCTAGCCCAACTGTCATCAAAA
Organism: Psammomys obesus; assembly: GCF_907164565.1. Lineage (NCBI taxonomy): Eukaryota > Metazoa > Chordata > Mammalia > Rodentia > Muridae > Psammomys > Psammomys obesus. The sequence continues at coordinate 5,577,862 of NW_026596240.1, read as the reverse complement.
GGCTTCCTCTGGTAGCTAATGAGAGAAAATGCAGAGACATACAGCCAACCCTTAGGCTGAGCTCAGGGAATCCTGTGAATGAAATACAGAAAGGAATGTAGGAGCCAGAGGATAGAGGACATCAGCATAGCAAGGCCCAGAAAATCAACTAAGCAGGGCTCACAGGGCCTCAAAGCCACTGAGTGACAATCATACAACCTCCATGGGTTACAATAGACCCTTTGCACATGTGTTGTGGTTGTTTATTTTGGATATTTGGGAGACTTCTACCAGTGGAAATGAGGATGTCTCCAACTCTACTGCCTGCTCTCAGAACCTCTTTTCTCCTCTCTGGTATGCTTTGGGAAGGCTTGATATGAGGCTTTGTGGTTAGTCTTAAATGTATCATGCTATGCCCTGTTTGGTTGCTATCCTTGAGAGATCTGCTCTTTTCTGAAGGGAAACTGAGGAGCATTGGATCTAGGGGAGGGGGAAGGAGGAGAGTGGTAGGAGTAGAGGAAGTATGGGCTTCTAGTCAGGATATATTGTATGAAAAAAAGAAGAAGAAGAAGAAAGAAGAAGAAGAAGAAGAAGAAGAAGAAGAAGAAGAAGAAGAAGAA